>NW_025744671.1:0-250000 GCF_021184085.1 Oncorhynchus gorbuscha
AAACTTTGAACATCCCACTGAGCACCGTCGCTTTGGATAAAAGCGTCTGCTAAATGGCATATATTATTATTTATTATTATTATTAAATCCATTATTTAAAAAATGAAAAGGATATGGCACCACAACAAACCTGCCAAGAGAGGGCTGCGCACCAAATATCACGGACCAGGCAAGGAAGGCATTAAAAGCAACAAAGAGACCAAAGATAACCCTGAAGGAGCTGCAAAGCTCCACAGCTGAGATTGGAGTATCTGTCCATAGGACCACTTTAAGCCCTACACTCCACAGAGCTGGGCTTTACGGAAAAGTAGCCAGAAAAAAAGCCATTGATGAAAGACAAAAAAGAAGCAAACACTTTTGGTGTTCGCCAAAAGGCATTTGGGACACTCCCCAAACACATGGAAGAAGGTACTCTGGTCAGCTTTTTAGCCATCAAGGAAAATGCTATGTCTGGCGCAAACCCAACACCTCTTATCACCCCAAGAACATCATTCCCACAGTGAAGTATGGTTGTGGCAGCATCATGCTGTGGGGATGTTTTTCATCGGCAGAGAATGGGAAACTGGTCAAAATTGAAGGAATGATGGATGGCAGTAAATACAGCGAAATTCTTGAGGGACACCTGTTTCAGTCTTCCAGAGATTTGAGACTGGCACGGAGGTTCACCTTCCAGCAGAACAATGACCCTAAGCATACTGCTAAAGCAACACTCAAGTGGTTTGTGGGGAAACATTTAAATGTCTTGGAATGGCCTAGTCAAAGCCCAGACCTCAATCCATTTGAGAATATGTGGTATGACTTACAGATTGCTGTACACCAGTGGAACCCATCCAACTTGAAGTTTTGCCTTGAAGAATGGGCAATAATCCCAGTGGCTAGATGTGCCAAGCTTACATACCCCAAGAGACTTGCTGCTATAATTGCTGCAAAAGGTGGCTCTACAAAATATTGGGGGGGGGGGTGGGGGTGAATAGCAATGCACGCTCAAGTTCTGTTTTTTTGCTTTATTTCCTGTTTATTGCACAATAAAACATATTTTGTATCTTCAAAGTGGTAGGTATGTTGTGCAAATCAAATGATGCAAACCCCTAATTTGTTTTATTTTAATACCAGGTTGTAAGGCAACAAAATAGGAAAATGCCAAGGGGGTGAATACTTTATGTCTTTAGTTTCATGGTGTCACCTGTTGACAAACAGAGCCCCAGGACAGCAGCAGCAACACAATTAGACCCAACCAAATCATGAGAAAACAAAAAGATGACTTGACACATTGGAAAGCATTAACAAAAAAAACAGAGAAAACTGGAATGCTATTTGGCCCTAAACAGAGTACACAGTTGCAGAATATCTGACCACTGTGGCTGACCCAAAATTAAGGAAAGCTTTGACTATGTACAGACGTGCTATTGAGAGAGGCCGCCGTACGTAGACCTGGCTTTCAAGAGAAGACAGGCTATGTGCACACTGCCAACAATATGAGGTGGAAACTGAGCAGCCCTTCTTAACCTCCTGCCAAATGCATGACCATTTAGAGACACATATTTCCCTCAGATTACACAGACCCAATTTTGATAATCTGAAATTCCACAGTGTGCCATCACAGCAGCACTTTTTGTGACCCTTTGCCACAAGAAAAGGGCAACCAGTGAGGAACAAACACCATTGTAAATATAACCCATATACAGTATATGTTTATTTATTTTCCCTTCTGTACTTTAACTATTTGCACATCGTTTTAACACGGTATATAGCCATAATATGACATTTGAAATGTTTATATTCTTGTGAAACTTTTGTAAGTGTAATGTTTACGGTTAATTTTTGATTGTTTATTTCACTTTTGTTTACTATGTATTTCACTAGCTTTGGCAATGTAAACGTATGTTTCCCATTGCAAATAAAGCCCTTCGAAGTGAATTATATTGAGGGAGAGAGAGAGAAAGAGAGTGCATGCAGGCGTGGTTGTGTGTGTGCTATGTGTGAGTGTGTTCTCGCCAGTTAAAAGATCATGCTCCAACTGCCATTAGGCTTGCCCTCTACTGCCCCATGGGCTTTTACTATTCTGTCCCTGACTGCTCTACAGGGCAGGGACATTACAGGGGAAAGGAATGTCAAACTATCTTATCCCTGCTGGCCATTAGTTGCCATGGCAGCAACACCCAATGTTAGGATGACATCGATGATGCGTCCCAAATGGCATCCCATTCCATATGAAGTGCACAACTTCTGACCTATAGGGCTCTGGTAAAAAGTAGGGCACTAAGTAAGGAATAGTGTGTCATTTGGGACGCAGACCCAAGGAGAAGTGGCCTATCGGGCGCCACCCTGCAGGATTATTGATAATTGGGAAATATTTATGGTTCTCCTTGGCGGTAATGGCCCCAGCTTTATTTATCCAGAGATAAGACTTTATTGCTTTTATGGCCAGGGACAAAACAATTACAAGATCCAGAGATTCAGGGCAAACAACCTGTTGAGCCCTGCTGGCTGTATGTGTTCAAGGCCAAGACTGGGTTTAGGTTTTATACTACACATCACCTATAGCAAATAATGTCCTTATAATGAATAATGGAGGCATATATGTTTTCACCACCCACAGGGTGAGAGAGAGAGCGAAGAGAGAGAGAGGGGAAAAGAGAGAGAGAGAAACAAAGAGAGAGAGAGAGACGGTAGGAGTATGTCTATATCTCTGTTGTCACTGTACTTATAATAAATGGAAGCTCTCGTGGGTGACATAGGCGATATGGTGAGTGCTCTTGTGTATTTATCCAGATGGCTGAAGTGGCATTGCTTTATGGTAAAGTGGAGGCTGAGGAGGTTCAGGGTGGTGATGCATCTGGGGCACCGGGCAGCAGGTGGAATTGTGGGAAAGATAGTATTAACATAATTTAAATAGCAGGGTAATATAATCTGAAAGTGATTCTCATCCATTCTTCCAGAACGACTGGAATTTCAGTTGGATGGTTGATCAGAATAACTCAAAGCTAGTCTACAGAGTAGAGGATGTCAGTCAAGGGCCTGGATGTTTGCAGAGAGCAGCAGAAACCATGGTAGTGGTACACTCTCGGCTGTAGTGGAGAGGAGAGCTCTCAGCGCTAAGTGCTCTCCCGCCACACTAATGTAGGAGGTTATTTTAGGAAGGGGAGGCTTTAAAAAATGGTCTCTCTCTGATCCGTAATGAAGCCAGGTTAGGCAAATATTTAGATTCAAACCCCATATGATACCCACTCACTCCAAACATCGACTGTCCACGCTCCCCACTCCCTGCTCCCCGGCCCGGCGAGAAAGGAGGAATAACACTCTCTGGGCCTGTCCCTAATGGGACCTTATTCCCAATATAGTATCCTGCTTTTGACTAGAGCCCTATGGGCCCTGTAAAAAGTAGTGCACTATAACATTTACATTACATTTAAGTCATTTAGCAGACGCTCTTATCCAGAGCGACTTACAAATTGGAATAGGGTGCCATTTGGAATACAGATCTCTCTCCCAGCCACAGCCAGTCAATGAAAGCTTTTCCTCCGTTTTTCTGCATTTACTCACACCCTTTTTACTTCACAAATTGCCTCCCGGTCAGTCTTAGAATCACAAGTAGGAAATAAGTGGCCAATTATATTGTTATTCTGTAGTGATAATGTCATAGAATCGCTCACAATTATGGCTTGAAGGATTCAATTCCATTTTTATTCTTCCTATATTTTTCCAATACTTGCCTTTCCTTCCCGTCTCAACAGTCAGCAGCACAGACATCACATTGTGGAAGGCCAACCTTGTGAGTTGAACGTGACCCAGGCTTAAAACAAAGCGGTGCAAATGTGTGACTCAGTTATCGGATTCAGTGGAGCTATGCTAGACCTCCAGACAGGCCTGCATTGATGTGAAAGTGTTGCCCCTCCTCGGTGACCCCAAGGCGGGGGACTGTTGGGGCCGGCTGGGGGTAGGCGGTGGGCCCCGGCCCAGGGTGCGATGGTTATCACTGGAGTAGGGTTACAGGGAGCAGGGTTGGGGCAGGCTGGGGCGCCCCCCTCCAACCACAGAGAGCCACTGTTCCTCCAGCAGTCCCAGCAGAGCATGGGCCCAGCCACCACACAAACACTGCTCAACAAGTACAGAAAACACATACTGCTCCACACACACACACACACACACACACACACACACACACACACACACACACACACACACACACACACACACACACACACACACACACACACACACACACACACACACACACACACACACACACACACACACACACACACACACACACACACCAGGAAAAAGAGGAATCTGGAATCTGCACCAACAGGTGCCTCTAATCTAGTCACCGAGCTCACCATGTCACACACACACACACACACACACACACACACACACACACACACACACACACACACACACACACACACACACACACACACACACACACACACACACACACACACACACACACACACACACACACACACACACACACACACACACACACACACACACACACACAGCATGTCAAGGCCTGCCCGGACGCCCAGTAGCCAGACCAGGCTTCCTCATCCTGAGAGACCCATCTTATCTCCCCCTCCATCAGGCCTCTCTTCAAAGACACTCCTATCTGCAGGGAGGAAGGGTGGAGGGTGGTGTGTTGGGGCCAGGGGCCAGGGGGGCAGAAGGTGGAGGACACACACACACACACACACACACACACACACACACACACACACACACACACACACACACACACACACACACACACACACACACACACACACACACACACACACACACACACACACACACACACACACACACACACACACACATCCCCTCTATAGCTATAGCTTGTATGCTGGCTTCTGTTTTTCCCACACACACTAGCTGCATTCTAACCTATGAGCCAAGCCACGTGACCAGGCTGTGTGTCTCCAGTCCCATTTCACAGAGACAATCTATGTTTAACATTTATCTGTGTACTGAAATAAAACACAGACAGGCTGCTCACTGATACACCCAAATATTGTCACGCCTTGGTCATTGTTTTTTGTGTTTTTGTTATATGTTTGGGTAGGCCAGGGTGTGACATGGGTTTATATGTTGTGTTTCGTATTGGGGTTTGTATTATTTGGGATCGCGGCTGATT
Organism: Oncorhynchus gorbuscha; assembly: GCF_021184085.1. Classification (NCBI taxonomy): domain Eukaryota; kingdom Metazoa; phylum Chordata; class Actinopteri; order Salmoniformes; family Salmonidae; genus Oncorhynchus; species Oncorhynchus gorbuscha. Next base: position 5,141 of record NW_025744671.1, read on the forward strand.
AGGGGTGTGGTATAGGCTTGGCTGCCTGAGGCGATTCTCAATTAGAGTCAGGTGCTTATCGTTGTCTCTGATTGGGAACCGTATTTAGGCAGCCTGACTTTCGCTTTGTATTTCGTGTGTGTTTGTACCTGTCTCTGTGTTGTAGTCACCAGATAGGCTGTAATTAGTTTCATGTTCCGTTCTGTTGTTTTTGTATTTAGTATTTCAGTTATTTCATGTACCGCGATTCTTTCATTAAAGTCATGAGAAACCTACACGCTGCATTTCGGTCCGACTCTCTTTCTTCAACAGACGAACGCAGTTACAGAAACACCCACCTCTCACGGACCGAGCAGCGTGTAAACTGGCAACGACGTAGACAGCTGGAGCAGAAAAAGGAGGACGAATTATTCGGAGAATGGACATGGGAAGATGTGTTGGATGGTAAAGGTTGTTACACTTGGGAGGAGATATTGGCCGGAAGAGATCGCCTCCCATGGAAACAGGTGGAGGCACTAAGGAGAGCAGAGGCAGCCGGAGATAGGAGCCGACGATACGAGGGAACACGGTTGGCAAGGAAACCTGAAAAGCAGCCCCAAAAAAATATTGGGGGGGTGTCAGGACCCGGTTACGAACCCGGGTCTCCGGAGTGAGAAACAGTCACTTAACCAACTGAGCCACGAATAGTCGGCAGAACCCAGAAGATGAGGCAGACACAGCAGTACTTGAGACGGTGTATTTAATGAAGTAAAAAGTGAAGTTCTTCAGGAAAACATGTAACTCCACAACCTCAAAAGGAATCCTACAAGAACAAAGGTAATCCTCCAAGACAAAAAAGGTAAATCCACAAGGTGGAAAGTAAAGCACAAAAAGCCTCAAAAGATACTCAAAAAACAAACAAACAAGAACAAAAAAAACAGAATTCCACAAGAGAGTCCACCGGGATCAACAAGAGTTCTCAGAGTACTAGGGCTGGGTGCTAACATACAAACACAGAGCAAAGAACAGAGGAAAACAAAGGGTTTAAATACAATCAGGGGAAACGAGGCACAGGTGCAAATAATAATGGGGATCAAGGGAAAACAAAAGGTCAAAAGGCACAATGGGGGCATCTAGTGACCAAAAACCGGAACAACCCTGGCCAAATCCTGACAGAATCCCCCCTAGGAACGGCTCCTGACGTTCCTACCAGCTCTCTCAGGGTGGAGGGCCCTGAACTGACGAATGAGGTCAGGGTCCAGTATGTCTTTGGCAGGAACCCAGGAGCGCTCCTCGGGACCGTAGCCTTCCCAGTCCACCAGATACTGCCAGGACCGCTGCACCCGGCGGGAATCCAGTATCCGATGGATGGTATAAGCCGGCTGGCCTCCAATGACACGAGGCGGAGGGGGAGGTCTGTCTGCCGGGACAAGGGGAGAAAAAACAACAGGTTTTAATAAGGAAATGTGAAACGTGGGATTAATCTTAAGGGATCTGGGTAAGTGTAGGCGATAAGAGACTGGGTTAACTCTCCTGGCAACCTTAAAGGGACCGATGTATTTTTGGGACAGCTTGCGAGACTCCACCCGTAGTGGTAAGTCTCTTGTGGAGAGCCAGACTCTCTGGCCGGGGCGCAGGGTAGGCCCGGGACGGCGATGTCTGTTGGCTTGTTGTTGGTACCTCTGTGAGGAACGCATAAGATTAAGACGGGTCTTCCTCCACATAAGCCGACAGCGTCTGACGAACTTCAAGGCTGAAGGCACTCTGACTTCTGCCTCCTGGTCCGGGAACAATGGAGGGGCATAGCCAAACTGACACTCGTGCGGGGACATACCAGTGGAGGAGGAGCGCAAGGTGTTGTGCACGTATTCGGCCCAAACAATGAAGGACGACCATGTGGACGGGTTGTTACGAGTCATACATCGGAGGGTGGTTTCCAGCTCTTGATTCATCCTCTCAGTTTGGCCGTTGGACTCCGGATGGTACCCTGAAGATAGACTGGCAGAAGCCCCCATGAGTTGGCAGAAGGCCTTCCAAAACCTAGAGGCGAACTGGGGACCTCTGTCAGAAACCATATCTTGAGGAATGCCGAAGACTCGGAACACATGATTAATTACCAACTCAGCCGTTTCCTTGGCAGAAGGTAACTTAGTCAGAGGGACGAACCTGGCCGCCTTTGAAAACCTGTCGATAATGACTAGGATAGTAGTATTGCCATGGGATGGAGGAAGGCCAGTAATGAAGTCCAATGAGATATGGGACCAGGGTCTGTGGGGAACAGGTAAAGGGTGAAGGAGTCCTTGCGGGCGGAGGTGAGAAGATTTGCCCTGGCAGCACACGGGGCAGGCATTGACGAAAGTGGCAACGTCTTCTCTTATGGTAGGCCACCAGAACTTACGCTGGATGAACTCCAAGGTGCGACCTACGCCCGGGTGACAGGTGAGGCGAGAGGAGTGCCCCCACAGAAGGACCTGAGTTCTCACTGCCTTGGGGACAAACAACCGATTGTCAGGAACTCCTTTCGGGTCCGGTTCAATAGCTTGAGCTCGTCTCACGGTATCCTCAACTTGCCACGAGATCGGAGCCACGATCTTAGCAGCAGGAAGGACAGGCATGTCCGTGTCATCTCGAATGGCAGGAGCGTAGACTCGGGACAGGGCATCCGGTTTGAGATTCTTCGACCCGGGCCGATAGGTGCGGATAAACTGGAATCGATTGAAGAAAAGAGACCATCTAGCTTGGCTAGAGTTCAACCGCTTCGCCTGCTGGATATACTCCAGATTTTTGTGGTCCGTAAGCACTTGAAACGGGTGAGAAGCCCCCTTGAGCCAGTGTCTCCATTCCTTCAATGCCATCTTAACCTCTAGGAGTTCACGATCCCCCACATCGTAGTTCCTCTCAGCCGGGGTAAGCCGGTGTGAGAAGAAAGCGCACGGATGAAGCTTCTTGTCTTCACCCCTCTGAGACAGGACAGCTCCAACACCAACCTCTGAGGCGTCTACCTCCACCACAAACGGTTCATCTGTAGTCGGTAGTATCAGGATGGGAGCAGAGAGGACGCGCTGCTTGAGTCCTTGGAAGGTCGTCTCAGCTTCTCTTCCCCACAAAAACCTTGCATTGCCACCCTTGGTTAAAGCTGAGAGAGGGGCTGCCACCAAGCTGAAGTTCTTGATGAACTTGCGGTAAAAGTTAGTGAAGCCCAGGAAACGCTGAACTTCCTTAACGGATTTGGGGGTGGGCCAATCCGCTACCGCCCCTACCTCCCTGGGGTCCATTTGGACTCGACCGGGTTCCACTACAAATCCCAGGAATTGTACTCGGGATGAATGGAATTCACATTTTTCTGGCTTAACGTACAGATGGCTGTCTAGGAGGCGTTTGAGTACTTGTCTGACATGCTTAGTGTGTTCTTGAATAGAGCTCGAAAAGATGAGGATGTCATCCAAGTAAACAAACACAAATATGTTAAGCATATCCCTAAGCACATCGTTTATGAGCGCTTGGAACACCGCTGGGGCGTTGGTCAGGCCGAAGGGCATCACCAAGTATTCATAGTGACCAGTAGGCGTGTTGAAGGCGGTCTTCCACTCGTCACCAGGTCTGATCCGCACAAGATGGTATGCGTTCCGCAGGTCAAGCTTAGTGAAAACAACTGCTTCCTGGAGCAGCTTGAAGGCTGTGGCCATAAGGGGTAGCGGGTAACGGTTACGGACGGTTATGGCATTGAGTCCCCGGTAGTCGATGCAAGGATGTAATCCACCGTCTTTCTTGGCCACAAAGAAAAACCCTGCTCCCGCCAGGGAGGTGGATGGACGCATGAGGCCTGCTTCCAGAGCGTCCTTGATGTAGGTATCCATAGCAGCTCGTTCAGGTGGAGATAGGGAAAAGATCCGACCCCTGGGAGGGCAAGTGCCCGGAAACAGTTCGATGGGGCAATCATAAGGTCTATGGGGTGGTAGCATGGTGGCCCTCTGTTTGCTAAATACCAGTTTGAGGTCATGGTAACACTCGGGAACTCGGGTCAGGTCGATGGATTCTAAAGACTCGGGAGTAGAACTCGTGGAATTCGGGAAAATACAAGTAGCTTGGCACGTAGGACCCCACTGCTTGATAGTGCCCACAGACCAGTCGATGTGAGGGTTATGGCTGTGAAGCCAGGGGTATCCAAGGACGAGAGGGAACTCGGAACAGGAGATCAAATGAAAGTTCATCAATTCCTGTTGTTGTGAAACTGAAAGTCGCAAGGAGGTAGTGACATGAGTGACAAGTCCAGATCCCAAAGGGCTTCCATCCAATGTAGTAACCCTCATGGGGTCACTTAGAGGTTCAGAGGGAATGCCATTCTCCTTCGCCCAGACACCATCCATGAAGTTACCTGCGGCTCCAGAGTCTACCAAGGCTTGAAGGTGAAGCTTTTGGTTGTCCCAGGAAAGGGTGACTGGAATGAGCAGACGGGAGTTGGACGGATGGGAGGAAGTTATGTTTCCCATTACAGTTCCCTCCGGTCTGTGCGGGACAGAGCGTTTCCCTGGAGCCTGGGACATCTGGAACGGAAATGGCCCGGTTTGCCACAATATAGACAGCGTCGCTCCCTCATCTGGCGGTCTCTCTCAGCCTGGGAGATGCGTCCAATCTGCATGGGTTCCGGTGGAGCCAGCGAGGATAAAGGTGGGGACTCGGAGCTGGGACTGATAGGGGCTAGAGGTCTACGGTTGAGTCCTCTCTCTCTCAGACGCTGGTCAATGCGTGAGGCCAACTTGATCAGGGACTCGAGATTGTCCGGTGGTTCCCGAGTGGCCAGTTCATCTTGGATAGTGTCGGAAAGGCCTTTCAGAAAGCACACCGTGAGCGCCTCGTTGTTCCAGCCACTCGCTGCTGCCACCGTGCGGAACTGGATGGCATAGTCCATCACGCTGCGACGACCTTGGTGGAGAGTCAGGAGCTGTTTGGCTGAGTCAGGACCACTGCTTGGGCCTTGAAACACTCGTTTGAATTCCTCAGCAAAGGCAGAGTAGCTGGCACAGCAGGAACTATGGGCATCCCACACAGCAGTAGCCCAGGCCAGGGCTTTTTCCGACAGCAGGGTGATGATATATGCGATCTTAGACCGGTCGGTGGGGAACGACGAGGGTTGCAGCTCGAAGGAGAGAGAACATTGGGTGAGAAACCCTTTACAAGCACTTGGATCACCTGAGAACCGTTGGGGAGGTGGAAGACGAGGTTCAGCCAGAGGGTTAACTGCCATGGGTACGTGAATCTGAAGTACTGGGACGGGAACTGTTGCCGGGGTAAGTCGATCAGATATCTGCTTTATGGAAGTCAGCATCTCCGACAGAAGATGAGAATGTCTAGCCATTAAGGCCTCTTGCTGAACCAGGGCGGCTTCGTGGCGCTGGACAGTCTCCTGGTGGTGGGACAGCATGGCAACAAGGTCCTGGGAACTGGCTGCCTCTGGGTTCATTTTTGGCTCTGTGTTTCTGTCAGGACCCGGTTACGAACCCGGGTCTCCGGAGTGAGAAACAGTCACTTAACCAACTGACTGCATGGCCAAGCACAACTCCAACACCATCATTAAGTTTCCTTACGACTCAACAGTGGTAGGCCTGATCACCGACAACGATGAGACAGCCTATAGGTAAGAGGTCAGAGACCTGGCAGTGTGGTTACAGGACAACAACCTCTCCCTCAATGTGAGCAAGACAAAGGAGCTGATCGTGAACCACAGGAAAAGGCGGGATTAACAGGCCCCCATTAACATCAACGGGGCTGTAGTGGAGTGGGTCGAGAGTTTCAAGTTCCTTGGTATCCACATCACCAGCGATCTGTCATGGTCCAATCACACCAAGATAGTCGTGAAAAGGTCACAATAAAACCTTTTCCCCCTCAGGAGACTGTTCTACAGCTGCTCCATCGAGAGCACCCTGACCGGTTGCATCACTGCCTAGAATGGCAACTGCTCAGCATCTGACTGTAAGGCACTACAGAGGGTAGTGTGTATGGCCAGTACATCACTGTACTGGGCCAAGCTTCCTGCAATCCAGGACCTTTACAATAAGTGGTGTCAGAGGAAAGCACATAAAATTGTCAGACTCCAGTCACCCAAGTCATAGACTGTCTTTCTCTGCAACCACACGGCAAGCGATACCGGAGCGGCAAGTTTACGGCAGTAGAGGCATACTGTTCATGTAATTGTTCAGCATACTGCTGAACAATTAATCAAATAGCCACCGGAATATTACATTGACCACCACATTTGGGCAGTCTTGATACAACATTTTGAACAGAAATGCAATGGTTCATTGGATCAGTCTAAAACTTTGCACATACACTGCTGCCATCTAGTGGCCAAAATCTAAATTGCATCTGGGCTGGAATAATACATTATGGCCTTTCTCTTGGATTTGAAAGATGACGGTTTGTTCTTTGTATTAACTTTTACCAGATCTATTGTGTTATATTCTCCTACATTCTTTTTACATTTCCACAAACTTCAAAGTGTTTCCTTTCAAATGGTACCAAGAATATGCATATCCTTGCTTCAGGGCCTGAGCTACAGGCAGTCAGATTTGGGTATTTCATTTTAGGTGAAATTTAATGGGCGGAAAGATGGGCGGATCCTTAAGAAGAGGTACATTTTTAGAGGCTATTTATACAGAACATTCATATGAAACCCGTACAAACTGTATTTATAATTCTATGACAATATTTTAGTTTGACTATAATTCCAATACACAATTTCTGATACAGCCTTACTTTTATTTTCCTGCATAAGAAAAAGAAGGAAATGCATCACCAATGCCTCTACTGCCATTCATATCAATCACACTGGTTTTGGATTTCTCCCTGACCAAGATGGCTGCCGCTTTCCCCCAATATGGAACTTTGAAGGTTTATCACTCTAGTCACTCTAGTAATACTCTAGTAATTTAATAGGATCTCTATACTCAGAGTTGATAATCTTGTAATAATTAGGAATTCCCCTTGACCACGGCCACAAATTGGGGAAAACAAACATTGTTACAATTGACCCCATTGTAAGAGAACCAATTTCATTGTAGTTTTTTGGTTTGTTACACAGAGATAACAAAACATATCTAAAAGATGCTGTGTTGTTCAATGTACACGTACCCAGGTCAAAAGTCCTGACCTCATGTCCGCAATGGTCACACGTAGGGAAATAGAGCCTATCAGAAGAGCCCTGTGGCTTCTTGCTATTCGGCATGGGAGAGGGGGAAATGTGGGGACCCGGTGTCCACGTATGCTAAACGTAACTATGTATCTCAGGTAAGACATGTAACTTGTTTAGTATAATCCGTTTGTAACTCCACTCACTACTTGTAGCGGTATAGTCTGTTTGTTTGTGTTATTGATCTTGGCAAGCTTAATGTTCCAGTCGGTAGCTAGCACTCACACCCTCGGCTGCTAGCACAATCATGAAAAGGGGCTTAAGGGAACCCCTACAATATTACGTTTATCTAAGTAGTGAGAACCCTCAGGAGCAGGCAACGTTGAAAAGTAATCTTTAGGTATTTTGTACTTTTCTTAAATGTGGATTTGTAATTGACTAAAACAAGCAGCATTTGAAAAAGGTCAAGATTTTGCTGTGAGCCAATGGGATAACCTAGGTAACCACTAGTTGTTTTCCCCACAGGCGGGCAGGGCAGCAACATTCTATCTAATACCGACTAGGACGATGTAATATATCTTCACAGCGAAACGGGACAGACTGTTTAAATCAAAACTTTTACCGCCCGGCCCAATGGCAAATGGTTAACTAGAGCAGAGCAGCTCAGCCCAGGCGGCAGCTACTGATAGGGTCAGATAAGACAAGGGCTGTCTCCCAAATGGGTTCTTGAGAGCAATGCTATAGGCAAACTATTTTTGGTCACAAACTATTTTTGGCCATAAATGGCATGGTTCTTTGAAGAACCATATGAACATTTTAAACCAGAAATGTTTCAGGACTGGAATTGAATAAGCCTTATTTGCATATTTCCCAATGTACTTTTCAAGTAAAAATGTTTTATTACTACTACCACCGTTGACCGTGTTTGCTAGTGACATAGACATGGTTGTTGCATTCATTTCAGTCCTGTGGCCTTCACCAAATGAGATCTTAAGTGAATATGTTGTCATTAAAATTAAATTGTTTTTAGAAGACCTTTTTTCGATGGCCTAATTTGACCCTGATACAGTGGCCCGAATCTCATAGTTCACAGGCCACATCCGTCCTGCAAGTCACATTATGCTGGCTTGCAAAGTGATGTGTAATTCCTATTGGAATCCAGCCAGAATGGAGATGTCTAACATTTTGAATTTTTGTTCACCGGCAAACTGCATTCAGAAAACTTCCAGGGTTGGGAAAACTAAGACACGAGGCTATCCAAATTATCTTAACAGGAACAACCATTTCAGTAACAGGTGCAATAAGTTACAGATTGGAATAGTTTAGGAAAATGTTTGCTATTAATGTTTGAGTAGCATAAGATGAATCAATATTTTTTATTTATTTTTGTCACTTAGCAGACGCTCTTATCCAGAACAACTTATAGGAGCAATTAGGGTTAAGTGCCTTGCTCAAGGGTACATCGTCAGATTTGTCACCTAGTCAACTTGGGGATTCGAACCAGCAACCCTTTGGTTACTGGCAAAACACTGTTAACCGCTAGCCTACCTAAAAAATCAACCTGCAATAGAGCATGCTGGGAAAAATTATAATAATGGGCGTGGTTTGGTTCAACTCTGGTTATTAACACCAACACTGTTTTACACCACTGAGTGTTAATTTAACCCTGGAAACTACACTAGAAATAGTACACTGAAAAATCAACACTAGTTAACACTGGACAATTTGTTGTGTGCTATGAAAGGGACACATTTGAAGGTTTTGATACATTTCATGAACCTTTTAGAATTCTTAAGAACCGTAGATGCCAAGCCAAGAACCCCACACCTAACTCAAAGGTTCTTTATCTGGCTAGAATTCTCCAAGAAACCTTAAGAGCTGTGGCCTTGGCTTTCTTGGCACAGCCCTACAATTACAATGGTAATTATCATAATAAAAATACAACTAGTAAATATGCTTCCTCTGGGTTCTAGTTGTTTCTATTGGCAGGGAGTAGCTCTGTTCTTATGAAGGTGTGTGTGTGTGTGTGTGGTGCTTTTAGAGCTGACCTTTTCCTCTACTTGGTCTAATTGGAGCAAGTCCAAGGTTGGGGATCAGTAATCAATGGAGGGCTTTTTGTCTTTCAACTCATCTTATAACTTTAGACAAATTTAGACCAGCCTACATGCGGTTGTATTCTCTGTCGAATTTTGATGATGTGACATTTCTTCTTTGGATGCAGGAGGGAGGAGGGTTTGTGGTGGCTCCGCTGGTCAGAGCCGAGACCAGAGGGCATCTGGGATCTATTTGGAGTGTGTGTTTGTGTGTGTGCATGCGTTCAAGTGCGCTCGTTCGTGTGTGTCTATGTGTGTGTGTGCAGCGATGGGAGAGCTGACCCGGTGACTTTTGGTGTTATTGGAGCAGTCTGGGTCACTTCCCCCTGAGGCTCTGGACACAACAACCGACTGGATGTCCGGCAGTTTTCTGCCTCATCTCTCATTCTATCACTCTCCCCACTGAGCCCTTGGTGAGAGAAGCCGAAGGCGTGTGTGTGTGTCTCTGAATAAGTGTGTGTGTTTGGGCTTAATGTGTGGTTTATTTGGCGGCATCAGTCAAATGAATGTGTTCCACAGATGTCTGTGAGTGAGCAGAGAAGAGAGGAGAAAGGGGACAGCAGGAAGTTACCACAGTATGTAAGTCCTCCCGTTAGTCAAACAGAAAGCAGCCAAATAGACTTGGTAAAGGGTTTCAACACATTAAGAGAGAATACATGGTGACAGCCTTCGGAGACGGAAGGAGGCTGGTGTCCATACTGTCGATAGACAGACAGTAGAATAGTCACACCCTATTCCCTACAAAGTGCACTACTTTTGACCAGAGCACTATAAAGGAAATAGGATGCTAGTGGGACGCATCCTAGGACAGTTGTGACAAACCGCCACACAAACAATTCCCCAGAGCACATGCAGTACAGTAACAGACACACAACACAAAAACACCTTTTTTCTCTCTCTGCATTGTTTGGAAGGACAATAAGTAAGCCTGTCACTGTTAATCTACGCCTGTTGTTTACAACGCATGTGACAAATACAATTTAATTTGATTCACAGCAAAGTCATTTATTTTCATGTTTGTTTTAACAGGAAGAGACTTCCCTCGACATACTACACGTCGACCCAACTAACAATTCCCCTTCCTGTTGGTGTTTTGTTTTGTGAGCCGTCCAAGACTCCTAAATTAGACGCCTCTCCCTGGTTTTACTACAACTTATCATCTCCTCTTGGCATTGTTGCAGACATCAATCCAACCGAGAGAGCTGCATCCTCTATTTTTAATGTAAAGAGGCAATGTTTGTGTCCCAAATAGCACCCTATTCCCTAGGTAGTGCATTCGTTTTGCCCAGACATGGTCAAAAGTAGTGGACTACATAGGGAATAGGGTGCTATTTGGGATGCAGTTATGGCCTTGGAAGCCTTGTCAGTAAATCAGAAAGTATTTTTCTGGTGTGGAACCCACAGCAGCTGTCTCAATAGAGTGGTGGGGACTACTGTGAGTCTGAAGTTTGAGAGTAGGGGTTGAGAGATATGGACTTCGGTTTGTTTCATTTAGTTCACCCTTCTTCACTCATACTTTTTCTGTCACAAATGAGCTATAAATTGATGATATAGTGACGGGAGGAAGAAAGTGGACACGAGGTGGGTAGACACTATGCCTTCGACTGTCATTATAAACTGTGAAAGACAACAACAATAACAACAACAAAACAACAGCAGTCTCACCACACTAGTAAATCTCTCTGTTGGTGTAACAGACAATACAAGGACCTGAACAAAAGAAATGAAGAATGGAGAGAGGGAGGGAGACTGGAGAGGAAGGAAAGAGTAGAGACTGAAAAGGAGAGAAAGAGACTGGAGACAAAAGAGGCGTGAAATCGTTTGGACAGGGAATCAAGTTGAGATAGGGAGTGGTTAAGAAGAAATAGAGAGTGAAGATGAGAATCAGACAGAAAAGAAGAGGGAGATATGAAAGGGAGATAGGAAATGAGACTGGAAAGGAGAGGGAGAGAGGGGTGACGGAGCGATAGAGACAGAACAGGAGAGAGAGGTTAAGGCGCAGTAGGCTGAAGAGGAAAGGGTGAGATGGAAGGAGAAGGAGAGTGTTTAAGGGCCAGCAGTCTGATAGGTCTGTCTGTGAAACCTCAGTCACACTTCAGTGAAAAGCAACCTTATGTACAGCCCCCACTCTGAGCACATCTATATTCGCAACTACGTTAAGCCTACATGGTCGGAATATGTTTGGAAAATTCAAAGCAACACTTAAGCCACTGCGTCACTCAATGACCAACGCAATTCACGAGGCTGTGGTCATTAGCCCAATGACTGTTGAAAGTGACGGACTTCTCAGGGTACACACACACACACACACACACACACACACACACACACACACACACACACACACACACACACACACACACACACACACACACACACACACACACACACACACACACACACACACACACACACACATAAACTCGAAGGAGGGAACTTGGATCTGGTCTGCTGCAGAGGACATGGGGTGACATGGAGTGACATGGAGGCACCCGCCGGACAAGACAGTGTGTGTGTGTGTGTTTGTGTGTGTGTGTGTGTGTGTGTGTGTGTGTGTGTGTGTGTGTGTGTGTGTGTGTGTGTGTGTGTGTGTGTGTGTGTGTGTGTGTGTGTGTGTGTGTGTGTGTGTGTGTGTGTGTGTGTGTGTGTGTGTGTGTGTGAACAGTTGGAGATGCTGGCTCAGGAAATCCCCCTGACCGGACAGGAGAGGACGGTGGCTTTAACGAACTGTGGTTTTCAGAACGACCCTTTCCTGTTTACCAAGGGCCGGCAATAAAACTAACATTAAACACACCTCCCTTCCTCTCTCTGTTGGTGTGTGTTTCTCAGGGATTTCCTGGTTTGACATTCTCTGGGGTCAGTGGAATTCACCTCAGCACACAGACACACAGCTTCTAGGCGCTGATAAAAAGCATCCAAACAACCCTGATTAAATTTGTTATTCAAAGAAATAAGAGTCGCAGCCATAGCACAGTTCTGGATTCATTTAACATGGGTGCTCTGCCACATGTTGTTTAGTACAACAAATAAACCATATTGCTGATGTCTTTTCAGGTTTGTGGGAGAGATTGCAGTGAATAATGTAGCTTTGTATAATGCATGATTTCGTTCATGCATTTTATATTTAGACAACCATAACCCGTTCCTCGCCAACCCCCCTTTTCGCTAACCGAAACTGAAATCACCGAGAATAAAAAATAATTGGTGGTCTCGTCTCCAGTTTTGGGCTGGAATGGAGTCTGTACGGAGGAAGTTGCCACAAGCTTTTGGCACTCCTCCCTTTGCCCCGCCTCGCCACTCTTATCCAGAAGAAGAAAGGAAATCTGTCCCGGCCGTGAGTAAATATGCTGTGGTTTTACCCCTGTCAATCCATCACCCCTCCCCCCTCTGCTGTGACTGACATGGTATGTCCCGACAGATGTCTCACGACTACACAATAGAACAGATCAATCCAATCGGATCAACCAAGAGCACAGGAGGTTGGTGGCACCATAAAACAGGCGAATGGGCTCATGGTAATGACTGGATCGGAGTCGTGGAATGGTGTCGAATACATCAAGAACATGGTTTCGAGGCGCTTGATGCCATTCCATTTGCTCTGTTCCGGCCATTATTATGAGCCGTGTGACCAAGAGGTTTGTGTGTATTTTGATCCAAAATGGCCACCACCACACGCTTTCCCTTGACGACGTGCCCCTTCTTGATTTCTCTCCACAGTGGCTGCTGTGCTACTAGCTTTGTCGTCTTTTCACTGGAGCGTTTAATATACTTGTGGAAAGCTGTGCCATTACCAACTAAAGTCAGGATCTTCACTCAATTACAGGCTTTTCCTCGTCCTCATCCAAAATGTTTGCGTCTGTTAAATCACTATTTGTTGTAGCAAATGCATGCTTTGCCATTCTTTAGGTTAGAAGCTAAGTCCCATTCTTGTTTTAACCATTTGGGGCCCTATCTGTCTCATGCATTGTGAAATGGTATGTTTTAAATGGCAAGTGGATATGATATGTAAGAGAGGTATTGGGTTATGGACTCTGGGGGTAGATCTCTGCAGAAAGAAAAGGGTTTTCATCCCAAATGGCACCCTATTCCCTACACAGTGCAGTACAGCCCTATGGGCTCTGGTCAACAGTAGTGCACTATATAGGGAATAGGGTGCCATTTGGGATGCAAAGAGGGGGAGCCAATGTGACTGAGCATGTGCCATCAGCCGTATAGCACAAAATGTAGTCTAGTCTAGTCAGAGATGATGGGATGTGGTGCTGGAGATTGTGGTGATTTAGAAAATTGTAAAATTAAATATGGGAAAGAAATGCAAATCTCATGACCCACAGTCATTTTCAGGGGGACTTTCCCCATGTGAATACTTAAAATGAAGTTCCTCATTTGCTAACGGAATCTTCATTTAGAAAGGGACTGAAGATCCTTCTAATATACAGTGGGGCAAAAAATTATTTAGTCAGCCACCAATTGTGCAAGTTCTCCCACTTAAAAAGATGAGAGTCCTGTCATTTTCATCATAGGTTCACTTCAACTATGACAGACAATATGAGAAAAGAAAATCCAGAAAATCACATTGTAGGATTTTTAATGAATTTATTTGCAAATTATGGTGGAAAATAAGTATTTGGTCACCTACAAACAAGCAAGATTTCTGTCTCTCACAGACCTGTAACTTCTTCTTGAAGAGGCTCCTCTGTCCTCCACTCGTTACCTGTATTAATGGCACCTGTTTGAACTTGTTATCAGTATAAAAGACACCTGTCCACAACCTCAAACAGTCACACTCCAAACTCCACTATGGCCAAGACCAAAGAGCTGTCTAAGGACACCAGAAACAAAATTGTAGACCTGCACCAGGCTGGGAAGACTGAATCTGCAATAGGTAAGCAGCTTGGTTTGAAGAAATCAACTGTGGGAGCAATTATTAGGAAATGGAAGACATACAAGACCACTGTTAATCTCCCTCGATCTGGGGCTCCATGCAAGATCTCACCACGTGGGGTCAAAATGATCACAAGAACGGTGAGCAAAAATCCCAGAACCACCTCGTGAATGACCTGCAGAGAGCTGGGACTAAAGTAACAAAGCCTACCATCAGTAACATACTACGCCGCTAGGGACTCAAATCCTGCAGTGCCAGACGTGTCCCCCTGCTTAAGCCAGTACATCTCGAGGCCCGTCTGAAGTTTGCTAGAGAGAATTTGGGCGATCCAGAAGAAGATTGGTAGAATGTCATATGGTCAGATGAAACCAAAACAGAACTTTTTGGTAAAAACTCAACTCGTCGTGTTTGGAGGACAAAGAATGCTGAGTTGCATCCAAAGAACACCATACCTACTGTGAAGCATGGGGGTGGAAACATCATGCTTTGGGGCTGTTTTTCTGCAAAGGGACCAGGACGACTGATCCGTGTAAAGGAAAGAATGATTGGGGCCATGTATTGTGAGATTTTGAGTGAAAACCTCCTTCCATCAGTAAGGGCATTGAATATGAAATGTGGCTGGGTCTTTCAGCATGACAATGATCCCAAACACACCACCCGGGCAACGAAGGAGTGGCTTCGTAAGAAGCATTTCAAGGTCCTGGAGTGGCCTAGCCAGTCTCCAGATCTCAACCCCATAGAAGATCTTTGGAGGGAGTTGAAAGTCCATGTTGCCCGGCAACAGCCCCAAAACATCACTGCTCTAGAGGAGATCTGCATGGAGGAATGGACCAAAATACCAGCAACAGTGTGTGAAAACCTTGAAGACTTACAGAAAACGTTTGACCTCTGTCATTGCCAACAAAGGGTATATAACAAAATATTGAGATAAACTTTTGTTATTGACCAAATACTTATTTTCCACCATAATTTGCAAATCAATTAATAATTCTCATTTTGTCTGTCATAGTTGAAGTGTATTTGTGATGAAAATTACAGGCCTCTCTCATCTTTTTAAGTGGGAGAACTTGCACAATTGGAGGCTGACTAAATACTTTTTTGCCCCACTGTAACTGTCTCACAGTATGTCCCCTCTCCAATATAACTCTCTTTGAGGCGCTACAAACAATGTAATGCCATTAAGTGTCATTGTGGGTAGAGACTCAGCAGGGAGATATCATGTGAAGGGTGTTGGTCAGGCTAGAACTCTGGAATGTCTGACAGCAAAGTACAGTCCAATGTTCACAGTTGGCTAAGAGGGGCATCACCAGCATACTGTACAGTTGGCTAGGAGGGGCATCATCAGCATACTGTACAGTTGGCTAGGAGGGGCATCACCAGGATACTGTACAGTTGGCTAGGAGGGGCATCACCAGCATACTGTACAGTTGGCTAGGAGGGGCATCACCAGCATACTGTACAGTTGGCTAGGAGGGGCATCACCAGGATACTGTACAGTTGGCTAGGAGGGGCATCACCAGCATACTGTACAGTTGGCTAGGAGGGGCATCACCAGGATACTGTACAGTTGGCTAGGAGGGGCATCACCAGCATACTGTACAGTTGGCTAGGGGGGGGAATAACCAGCATACTGTACAGTTGGCTAGGGGGTGCATAACCAGGATACTGTACAGTTGGGTAGGGGGGGCATCACCAGGATACCGTACAGTTGGCTAGGGGGTGCATAACCAGGATACCGTACAGTTGGCTAGGGGGTGCATAACCAGCATACTGTACAGTTGGCTAGGAGGGGCATCATCAGCATACTGTACAGTTGGCTAGGAGGGGCATCACCAGCATACTGTACAGTTGGCTAGGAGGGCCATCACCAGCATACTGTACAGTTGGCTAGGAGGGGCATCACCAGCATACTGTACAGTTGGCTAGGAGGGGCATCACCAGCATACTGTACAGTTGGCTAGGAGGGGCATCACCAGCATACTGTACAGTTGGCTAGGAGGGGCATCACTAGCATACTGTACAGTTGGCTAGGAGGGGCATCCCCAGCATACTGTACAGTTGGCTAGGAGGGGCATCACCAGCATACTGCACAGTTGGCTAGGAGGGACATCATCAGCATACTGTACAGTTGGCTAGGAGGGGCATCACCAGCATACTGTACAGTTGGCTAGGAGGGGCATCACCAGCATACCGTACAGTTGGCTAGGAGGGGCATCATCAGCATACTGTACAGTTGGCTAGGAGGGGCATCACCAGCATACTGTACGGTTGGCTAGGAGGGGCATCACCAGCATACTGTACAGTTGGCTAGGAGGTGCATCACCAGGATACTGTACAGTTGGCTAGGAGGGGCATCACCAGCATACTGTACAGTTGGCTAGGAGGGGCATCACCAGCATACTGTACAGTTGGCTAGGAGGGGCATCACCAGCATACTGTACAGTTCGCTAGGATGGGCATCATCAGCATACTGTACAGTTGGCTAGGAGGGGCATCACCAGCATACTGTACAGTTGGCTAGGAGGGGCATCATCAGGATACTGTACAGTTGGCTAGGGGGTGCATAACCAGGATACTGTACAGTTGGCTAGGAGGGGCATCACCAGCATACTGTACAGTTGGCTAGGAGGGGCATCACCAGCATACCGTACAGTTGGCTAGGAGGGGCATCATCAGCATACTGCACAGTTGGCTAGGAGGGGCATCATCAGCATATTATCATATGTAGCAGGGGTTACCAAACTTTGTTCCCCAGGTTTATTGAGGTTTACACCATCTTGATTTTGTTTATTTTGAGGGACCTAAAAAAATTGCGTTGTTAGAAGCAAATTTCCAGCAATTCTAGGTAGTTTAACAAAACTCATGACATCCTTTAGATAGGCTATTTAATAATAATAGTTAAGGAAAATAAATTCTAGTCCTAGTTTCTAGTTTTGCTGTGATAAGTTGTGCGAAAATACCACTTTTTGGCGACAAACTATGTTTTAAAAACTGTAGTGTTTACATGAATTCTGTTTCTTTCCAGAAATATATGTAGATATCTTTGTTAGAAAGAATAGTATACTTCCCTCGATGGAGAGACGCTGAATGGAACAAATGGCTCAACTCTCCCCATGTTCCATAGGTTCTATATGTTTTCAATCTAATCATACAAAGTGAATACTGTATATCAATTCATAGCGACAGAGTCAAACATTGTACAAGATTACTTCCCAAGTAAAGTTAAATTTCTTCTTCAACTTCAGAAGGCCGTAGCACAGCTACTGAGAGACAAACCAAAGATATGGGCGTCCCATGGGCGTCAGTCAAGTCTTCCTCTGGCATTTTACTGCTTGTTCTGGCCTTAAGCATCACAGAGTTATTCATCGTTTTAGGTTGGTATAAACACTGTACGAAAAAAATATGAAAATCAAATCTAACAGTCTAACGTTCACATCTATGATTTCAGTTCTGTCCACAAATGTTCTAAAGGGTTGAGGTCAGGGCTTTGTGATGGCCACTCCAATACTTTGACTTTGCTGTCCTTCAGCCATTTTGCCACAACTTTGGAAGTATGCTTGGGGTCATTATCCATTTGGAAGACCCATTTGTGACCAAGCTTTAACTTCCTGACTGATGTCTTGAGATGTTGCTTCAATATATCCACATAATTTTACTTCCTCATGATGCCATCTATTTTGTGAAGTGCATCAGTCCCTCCTGCAGCAAAGCAATGCCAGAACATGATGCTGCCACCCCCATGCTTCACGGTTGGACTGGTGTTTTTCTGCTTGCAATGCTCCTCCAAACATAACAATGGTCATTATGGCCAAACAGTTCTATTCTTGTTTCATCAGACCAGAGGACATTTCTCGATGTGGATAGGGGGCTGCTCCCTCTGCTGTTTACTGAAGTCCACGATCATCTCCTTTGTTTTGTTGACATTGAGTGTGAGGTTATTTTTCTGACACCACACTCCGAAGGCCCTCACCTCCTCCCTGTAGGCCGTCTCGGCATTGTTGGTAATCAAGTCTACCACTGTAGTGTCGTCTGCAAACTTGATGATTGAGTTGGAGGCGTGCATGGCCACACAGTCATGGGTGAACGGGGAGTATAGGAGGGGGCTGAGCACGAAACCTTGTGTGGCCCCAGTGTTGAGGATCAGTGAAGTGGATATGTTGTTTCCTACCTTCACCACCTGGGGGTGGCCCGTCAGGAAGTCCAGGACCCAATTGCACAGGGCGGGGTCGAGACCCAGGGCCTCAGGCTTAATGATGAGCTTGGAGGGTACTATGCTGTTGAATGCTGAGCTTAATCAATGAAAAACATTCTTACATAGGTATTTGTCTTGTCCAGATGAGATGCAGTGTTATGGCGATTGCATTGTCTATGGACCTATTGGTGTGGTATGCAAATTGAAGTGGGTAAAGGATGACAGGTAAGGTGGAGGTTATATGATCCTTGACTAGTCTCTCAAAGCACTTAATGATGACAGAAGTGAGTGCTAAGGGGTGATAGTCATTTAGTTCAGTAACCTTTGCCTTCTTGGATACAGGATAATGGTGGCCACAAGCATGTGGGAACAGCAGAATGGGATAGGTAGAGGTTGAATATGTCCGTAAATACACCAACCAGCTGGTCTGCACATGCTCTGAGTACGCGGCTAGGGATGCCGTCTGGGCCGGCAGCCTTTTGAGGGTTAAATGTCTTACTCACCATGGCCACAGAAAAGGAGAGCCCACAGTCCTTGATAGCGGGCCAGGTCGTTGGCACTGTATTATCCTCAAAGCGGGCAAAGAAGGTGTTTAGTTTGTCTAGTTTAGTTTGAAGCAAGACTGGCTGGTTTTCATTTTGTATTCCATGATTGTCTGTAGATCCTGCCACTTACGTCTCGTGTCTGGGCTGTTGAATTGCAACTCCACTTTGTCCCTATGCCAACATTTTTCTGGTTTAATTGCCTTGCAGAGGGAATAACTACACTGTTTGTATTTGGCCATATTCCCAGTCACCTTTCCATGGTTAAATGCGGTGGTTCGCGCTTTCATTTTTGTGCAAATGCCGCCATCTATCCACAGTTTCTGGTTAGGGTAGGTTTTAATAGTCACATTGGGTACAACATCTCCTACGCACTTCCTTATAAACTCACTCACCGAACCAGCATATAGATCAATATTTTTCTCTGAGGCTACCAGGTACATGTCCCAATCCGTGTGATCAAAACAATCTTGAAGCATGGATACCAATTGGCCAGACCAGCATTGAATAGCCCTTGTCACGGGTGCATCCTTTTGAGGTTCTGCCTATAGGAAGGTTTGAGAAAAATGGAGTTGTGGTCAGATTTACCGAAAGAAGGGCGAGGAAGGGTCTTGTATGCAACGCGGAAGTTAGAACAGCAGTGACAAAGTGTTTTGCCAGTGCGAGTACTACAATCAATATACTGATAGAATTTAGGTAGCCCTGTTCTCAAATTTGCTTTGTTAGAATCCCCAGCTACAATAAATGCAGCCTCAGGATACATGGTTTCCAGTTTACATAGAGTCCAGTGAAGCTCCTTGAAGGCCGTCATGGTATCGGCTTGAGGGAGGGGATATACACGGCTGTGACAATAACAGACGAGAATTCTCTTGGGAGATAATAGGTCAGGTGAACAAAAGGACTTGAGTTCCTGTATGTTTTTACAATTACAGTCGTTAATTATGAAACAAACACCAGAGCAAAACCAACTGATATTGCCTATTACTTTCATGATTTTTTCATTGGCAAGATTAGCAAATTCATGCATGACATGCTAGCAACAAACGCTGACACTACACATCCAAGTATAAAGACAAGCACTTTAATTTTGAATTCCCGTAAAGTGAATTTGCAAGAGGTGATTTTTTGTTGTTGTCATCAACAATGAAAAGCCACCAGGGTCACTTGGATGGAAAATTACTGAGGATAATAGAGGACAATATTACGACTCCTATTTGCCATATTTTCAATTTAATCCAACTAGAAAGTGTGTGGTTGGAGGGAAGCAAAAGTCATTCCGCTACCTAAGAATAGTAAAGACCCCTTTTATTGACTCAAATAGCCGACCAATCAGCCTATTACCAACCCTTAGTACATTTTTGGAAAATATTGTGTTTGATCAGATACAATGCTATTTTACAGTAAACAAATTGACAAAAAACTTTCAGCATGCTTATAGGGGAAGGACATTCAACAAGCACAGCACTTACACAAATGATTGATGATTGGTTGAGAGAAATTGATGATAAAAAATTGTGGGGGCTGTTTTGTTAGCCTTCAGTGCGTCTTTTGACATTATCGATCATAGTCTGCTGCTGGACAAACTTATGTGTTATGGCCTAACACCCCCTGCTATATTGTTCTGTTAGACAGATAAAGAGTTACCTGTCGAACAGAACACAGAGGGTGTTCTTTAATGGAAGCCTCTCCAACATAATCCAGGTAGAATCAGGAATTCCCCAGGGCTCCTTACTTTTTAAAATCTTTACTAATGATATGCCACTGGCTTTGTGTGTCTATGTATGCAGATGACTCAACATTATACATGTCATCTACTACAGCGACTGAAATGACTCCAACACTCAACAAAGAGCTGCTGTTTCAGAGTGGGTGGCAAGGAATAAGTTTGTCCTAAATATTTCTAAAACTAAACCCTTAACCTCAACTAAATTTTCTAATAAATCATGTGGAAACTGAGCAAGTTGAGGTGATTAAACTGCTTGGCGTAACCCTGGATTGTAAAACTGTCATGGTCAAAATGTATTGATACAACAAAAGCTAAGATGGGGAGAAGTCTGTCCATAATAAAGCGCTACTTTACCTTCTTAACAGCACTATCAACAAGGCAGGTCCTACAGGCCCTAGTTTTGTTGCACTTGGACTACTGTTCAGTTGTGTCGTCAGGTGCCACAAAAATTGCAATTGGCTCAGAACAGGGCAGCACGGCTGGCCCTTGTATGTATACAGAGAGCTAATATGAATCATTTGCATGTCAATCTCTCCTGGCTGAAAGTGGAGGAGAGATTGACTTCATCACTACTTGTATTCATGAGAGGTATTGACATGTTGAATGCACACTCATGCATACCCCACAAGAAAAGGCACAAGAGGTGTCTTCACAGTCCCCAAGTCCAGAACAGACAATTGGAGGTGCACAGTATTACATAGAGCCATGACTACATGGATCTCTATTCCACATTAAGTAACTGATGCAAGCAGTAAAACT
Organism: Oncorhynchus gorbuscha; assembly: GCF_021184085.1. Taxonomy (NCBI): domain Eukaryota; kingdom Metazoa; phylum Chordata; class Actinopteri; order Salmoniformes; family Salmonidae; genus Oncorhynchus; species Oncorhynchus gorbuscha. The sequence goes on from NW_025744671.1 coordinate 26,419, forward strand.
AAATATTTTAAAAATATATAAAAATACACCTTATGGAACAGCGGGGACTCTGAAGCAACACAAACATAGGCTCAGACACGTGCATACACACACACACAATGTTGTACTGAAGATATGTGGTAGTGGTGGAGTAGGGGCCTGAGGGCACACAGTGTGTTGTGAAATCTGTGAATGTATATTAATGGTTTAAAAATGTTATAAACTGTCTTAATTTTGCTGGACTCCAGGAAGAGTAGCTGCTGCCTAATAAATACAAATACGAATGAAGTACACTCCTATGTTCACCTATGAACATAGAGTACTAGTCAGCATAACATATAAAGTACACAGAGGGACTCCAAACCATAAGAGCTATTGCAGTCTAACGTTCACATCCATGATAACAGGGCTAAAGACATTAAGAAAAGAGATCCTTCCTTATCCATGGTGAAATCAGTTTTCACCAGAAGCCCTCTGAACTCCAACAAACCTCTCATCAAGAAACCACAATTGGACGGTACTGCACATTTCAACTGGTGCTGTGTGTCTATGTGTGTCTATGTGTGTCTATGTGTGTCTATGTGTGCCTATGTGTGCCTATGTGTGTCTATGTGTGTCTATGTGTGTCTATGTGTGCCTATGTGTGTCTATGTGTGTCTATGTGTGTCTATGTGTGTCTATGTGTGTCTATGTGTGTCTATGTGTGTCTATGTATGTCTATGTGTGCCTATGTGTGCCTATGTGTGCCTATGTGTGCCTATGTGTGCCTATGTGTGTCTATGTGTGTCTATGTGTGTCTATGTGTGTCTATGTGTGTCTATGTGTGTCTATGTGTGTCTATGTGTGTCTATGTGTGTCTATGTATGTCTATGTATGTCTATGTGTGTCTATGTGTGTCTATGTGTGTCTATGTGTGTCTATGTGTGTCTATGTGTGTCTATGTGTGTCTATGTGTGTCTATGTGTGTCTATGTGTGTCTATGTGTGTCTATGTGTGTCTATGTGTGTCTATGTGTGTCTATGTGTGCCTGCATGTGTTTCGCTGCAAGCTGCCTTTTCTATATAGCACAGGCACCAGAGAGAAACAACTGCTTTTCCCTGTAGGAGAAAGAACAACAGTGGATTTATATTTCTTCCTCCTCCTCTTCCCTCTTCATCCCTTCAGCGCTAACATATTACTTTCATTGGGCTGGAAAGTCCTCACCGTGAAAAAGCTTTGGCATAAACGTTGGAAGCCTGTCTGCAGTAAGGCAGCCACACACATTGCCGAGGGGAGTCTACTCTCACTGTGAAGCCTCTTTTCCCCCTGCTAATATTAAAGAAGTGATGACTAAACTGTAAGTCCCAAATAGGACCCTATGCCCTATATAGTGCACTACCTTTGACCAGGGCCTCTAGGGCTTTGATAAAAAGTAGTGCACTATGTAGGGAATAGGAGACGCACTTGAGATGCACACTAAATGGTGCTAGTAAAAAAAGCCTCTGCATTGCATTAACTACAGTACTGCTGTTCTTTAAATAAAGTTTTGTAATTTGGCTGACGTTTATTTTGTGTAAGGACAATTTTATGGGCTTATTCAAGTCTGAATTTAAAAGCTGCCAAGTACACGGAAAAGCATTAGTACACAACATCAATCATCAAGTCATTCCAACATGGTGCACGAGGCGACTGATCAGACATGCTTTCATTAAAATAGCAAATTAAAACAAATGTCCTTTCCTCGAACAAGCTTTTTACAACATCACAAATATGTAAATTAGGCCATAAAAACACACACTCGCAGACACACACAAATGTAACTTTTGGGATGGCATCAAGCAGCAATGGGGAGGGCCAACAGCTTCAAGTTCCTCAACGTGCACATCACTGAGGACCTGAAATGGTCCCATCCCATCGACACCATGGGGAAACAACGGCGCCTCTTCAACCTCAGGCGGATGAAGAAATTCAGAATGGCCCCTAAGACATTTACAGCACTCAGTGTCGAAGGAAAGCCAAGAAGATCATTCAGGACCTCAGCCACCCGGGCCATGGACGGTTCACTCTGCTAAAAATGTACACCCTAATACATAGCGAAATGTTTGATTGTTCATAGCTAGCTAGTTATCTTACATGAACTGGTTAAAGTCTCCTTTGTTTTCACACACACCTCTTTGATAAAAAAAAGCATTTAACCTTAATCCAATGACATCATGAATTTTTGGGGGGGATTTCACATTGAATTCAAGTTAGTGGACAACTTAAATGTAAAACTGCAAATTTCAAAGGACATTGTAAGGGAAGTAAAGTAATGGTATGGGGTTATGAGGTAAGTGTAAAAATGATTAATCAATGACAATACATTATCACTTTTTTTGAACTCACAACCTCTGGATTTGTGTTATGCTGATCTTTTTGCTGCACCTCAAAGTCTGTAGAATTCTCAGAAGTCCTCTACACATTCGTTACCCATAATACATCTCATTGATTCTGTTTACTCATTTCAGCAATTGGAAAGATTTCTGTATGGTTGTCTAATGCTGTTGGGGAATATCACTCTGCTTTGATGTTACTCCTGAAACACTATGAGAAATATAATCGTTTTTTTCTTGAGTGTATAATAAAAAGATGAGTTTTACTTTGAAGTCCAAAGTGTAGGAATACAGGGGAAGTCAGTCACGGATTCAGACACGGTGATGTAGGAGGAAGAGCAGAATGCCGTGAAGCAAGAGGTTTTGAGTTCAAATCCCAGGTTGAATAATAACTGTATAAATATACATATAAAGTGTGCCAAATATATATGTTGAAAACACTGCGGCTAATTCATGATCTTTCGAGGATGTCCTAATGCCCAGGTATCATGTGAAAATTTGAATCTACACGTGAACGGTTATGTGATTGGTTATGTTATGTGACGGTTATGTGATTGGTTATGTTATGTGACGGTTATGTGATTGGTTATGTTATGTGACGGTTATGTGACGGTTATGTGATTGGTTATGTTATGTGACGGTTATGTGATTGGTTATGTTATGTGGCGGTTATGTGATTGGTTATGTTATGTGGCGGTTATGTGATTGGTTATGTTATGTGACGGTTATGTGATTGGTTATGTTATGTGACGGTTATGTGATTGGTTATGTTATGTGGCGGTTATGTGATTGGTTATGTTATGTGGCGGTTATGTGATTGGTTATGTTATGTGACGGTTATGTGATTGGTTATGTTATGTGACGGTTATGTGATTGGTTATGTTATGTGGCGGTTATGTGATTGGTTATGTTATGTGACGGTTATGTGATTGGTTATGTTATGTGACGGTTATGTGATTGGTTATGTTATGTGACGGTTATGTGATTGGTTATGTTATGTGGCGGTTATGTGATTGGTTATGTTATGTGATGGTTATGTGATTGTGTGAAGATCCACGTGTGAAATATCATCACGTGAGGTGTTTCACGAGATGAAGTCAGCCTAAATCACTTCTTTCATTTTGTTAATACACTCCAGGACCGGACCTGTCCAGAGCAGACTGAGAAAAATACTAAAGATATATGTCAAATACATTTTTGGTGCATTTTATTTTTCAAATAAAATGTTTTTTTGTTGTTTTTTTTTTACAGCATATCAACAATTCCTTCTGGGAAAGTCTGGAAAATATATTTAAGCATAACCACAAAACATTTGGTGAATGCAAATACTTCTGAAGCTGAGAGAAAATTGTTAGAAAAAAATAAAAATAAATGAGTGTGTACTTTACTTGGTTGAAATGCCCTTTTTTTCAAGTCGGTCCAGTAGACTATGTTAACAGAAATTCCCAAATGACATTATGCTATGGAAACCTTTTGATTGTTCACTGTTAAGTGTTCATACACAATTTGACAGATTGACAGATTTTTATGACTTTTCCATGACTTCCCATGACTTTTAACCACATTTCCATGACCAGTAATTGGTGGCGTTTCTATGTAGTATACATGAAAAAGTCAGCATACATGTGATATTGACACTAGAAAGGCTGCTGGTCTCTGATCCCATGTAGTCCTACTATCTCCTGCCGTTGTGCCCTTGATCAAGGCACTCAACACCACACAAAGTAAAATAACTGCACTGTTAGGCTACTGTAAAAAAACACATGTGGTCAACCTTCCCAAAAATATGAATGATTCAGGGGAGATCTATGCATGGCATGGAAGCTATTTGCCCATTACTGTAGGTTATTCTTTGATTTTTTTTTAACGTTGTTTTTCAAATAAATTATACAGTAGTCTCAACAGCACTCTGTAGGGTAGCACCATGGTGTAGCCAGAGGACAGCTTGTTTCCGTCCTCCTCTGGGTACATTGACTTCAATACAAAACCTAGGAGGCTTGTGGTTCTCATCTCCTTCCATAGACTCACACAGTAATTATGACAACTTCCAGATGATGTGCTCCAACCTATCAGAGCTTTTGCAGCAGGACGGTAGGTAGCCTAGCGGTTAAGAGCATTGGACAAACGGAATGAAACACGGATAAACGTACCTGAATTCGTCCAGTAGAAACTCTTATATGTAACTGTTGGACTAATGATTACATCCTAGATCAGCTAGATGCAGGCAAGAGTGTGCAAGGCGGCATGGAATGTGTCAATGTCGGTGACTTTCCAATTTCTCTCGACCTGTGCATTTACGTTGTAAACTTCCATTCGGGCTAGGTTGTAGCAACCTCATGATGGGTTTAGGGAAGATTTGAGTATCACATAGTAGCTTAAACCTATCGATGTTATATTTAGCTGGGTGAATGGAATATTGAATGACAGTCGTCCAATATGCTGTCCTAGAAGTAAGGCCATGCTCATAAAACAATGATTATCCCTCCATCATCAGAAACGGCACTGACCGCCACTGGTATGGGGCCATGGCATAGATGCATGAACACTTCGGATTCACAATGTGATGTGATTGGTCAATAATCTAACACATCTAGGGTGTGTTTGATAGTTTTCAGCTTTTAACACATTAATTGCAGGAATTGACACAAAATGTGTTGAACATTTTACACAAATCGTGTAGTGTTAACACAGTGATTGTGCTTAAAGTAACATGTTTCTTCCCTAACTAGACACACAGATGTGTTAAACAAATGACATAATAACATAGTAGTGTATTCTGTTTGCAGTATGCAGTGTGGAACATAATTGTCTTGTTTGGTTAGAAACCTGGAGGCAAATGGAGGTGCTGTGTTTCATGAACTGTGATTGAACTTGTTCTAAATGAGTAGAAATGTTAGACAAATATGGTGTCTGACAACATCAGAAACGTAGCTCTTCCGCCCCTCCCTTCCCCTCCCTTCCCCTCCCTCCACACCACAACCCTTCATCCCCTGCCAGTCCTGTCCTGACATTTTCCGTGGAAGCCTGTCTGGGCCCTGGACAGGGGCTCTGTGAGAAGTCTATGACTCTGTCCCAAATGGAACCATAAGCCCCTTTAATATGGTGCACTACTTTTGGGCCCTGGTCAAAAGTTGTGCACTACGTGGGGAATAGGGTGCCATTTGGGACGCGTTGATTTACTGTATGCTTAGCATTTCTACTCTCCAGTTCCAACATTGGACAGTACAAAGGTTATCAATGGGCGCCTAATGTGTGTGTGTGTTTTACATATCTTTCCCCTCTGACATTACATGCCTACTATAACAACCACACAGCTACTGTACTATGGTGTCAGCGACATACGTTTCCTGTGTAATTACTTATTAAGAAACAGTCAAAGGTAGAGAGAGGGTGTAGGAGAGAGAGAGAGACAAAGACAGAGAAAGAGAGATAGACAGAACAGACAGAGACAGAGAGAGACAGAGAGAGAAAGAGACAGAGAGAGAGAGAAAGAGAGAGACAGACAGACAGAGAGAGAGAGACAGGTAGACAGAACATACAGAGACAGAGAGAGAGACAGAGAGAGAGAGAGAGAGAGAGAGAGAGAGAGAGAGAGAGAGAGAGAGAGAGAGAGAGAGAGAGAGAGAGAGAGAGAGAGAGAGAGAGAGACAGAGAGAGAGAGAGAGAGAGAGATAGGTGGAAGTGAAGAGACAGTTGAGGTTGGAGTCATTAGTGGTTACTAGAATATTACTGTACCACAGATGCCAGTCAGGTAGGTTATTTACCGTACAGTACAGAGCTCCTCCCAGCTCCCACACAATGTGGTGGTGTAGTACTATAGCTAGGGTTAAGTCCCAAAAGGTACCCTATTCCCTATGTAGCGCACTACTTTGACCAGAATTATATTGCCTCCGGTCAAATGTAGTGCCTTATGTAAGGAATAGTGTGCCCTTTGAGACGCAGACTAAGTGATTATAGTGGCACAAGCCATCATCTCCACACCCTGTAGAGAGAAAGACATGAATAGCCTACTATAACCCTCCTTCTCTTCCCCTTTCCCACACACAGAGGCTGCTGACAAAGAGCACCATTTTGTGCTTCCATGTTTAATTTGATAAGTGGCTTCACCTGAGTGACGGGACGCTTTTGTGAGGCACAGGAAAAATCCCCCTCAATCCGCCCAGGTCAATTATGTTTGCATCCCAAATGGCACCCTATAAAGTACTGCACTTTGTAGGGAACAGGGTGCCATTTAGGATGCAACCTTTGTTACAGGGGGACTTTTGTAGGCCTGTGAGGGGTGGAGGTGGGAGGGACCCTGTTATTGTTCCGTGCTCAATTATGAGACAAAGGTGTGTCTCATCAGGGGAGATGAGTGTAGAGCAGCCCCAGGCATCTCACAGTGGTGCATCACGAGAAATAGATGGGTGTTATAAACACAGAGTTAGATGAACTTTGAACTTTAGCCTTGTGAGAGAGAGAGAGAGAGAGAGAGAGAGAGAGAGAGAGAGAGAGAGAGAGAGAGAGAGAGAGAGAGAGAGAGAGAGAGAGAGAGAGAGAGTATGAGGAGCACACCATACACTTGTAAGGATTTGTAGTGAAATGTTATCATTTTGATATAGACATGAGATAACATTACAAATAATGTAAAACTTCAGTCTTCCAGCATACTCCCAAATGACACTGGATGTCAATAAGACTAAGTTTATCAATTACACAAGCCCTGAGCATAGTTTTTCTATTTTGTTTGGCAACACCTGAATGCCCTGAAGAGTCAATGGATAGTGAACTCGAAATCGATCTTGACAAAAGTGAGGAGAAAGAACCTGCGTCGTCAGGTGAGGTGAAGACTTCCGAGCCTCATCCCAATGATCAGGAAAATCCCTGAGATGATTCTGGCCGAGTGGGAGTGCGATTCATGGAGAAAGTGGATCCATTCCTTTTGTGGTATCAGGCTAGGTCAAGAAGGAGTTGGGTTCAGTCACTTCGGTCAAAGTATCTAGAGGTGGACTTGTGTACGCTTTTTGTGTGCCTGCCGCTTAAATAAGTGATAACTAGGATGGGGTTGAGTGTTAAGGTGGATCAACTAAAGTTGGGGAGCCCCGGGGTCTGTGATGCACGCCGTTTGGTGCGACGCAGACCCGGGGGTGAGCGCGAGACTGAGGAGACCCTGTCTGTTCTTTTGAGTTTTAATGCGAAATGTTTGCCGGAAAAGTAATTCTAGGGTTTATAAATTATCCCGTGGGAGCTTTTGTTTCCGAAACCCACTACGGTGTTTCAGGTGCCAAGTTTATGGTCATGTTGCAGCAGTATGTAGGAGGCAGGTTCCGAGGTGTGAAAGAGGGCATGGGACAAACAAGTGTATAGTTTCGGTGGAAAAAGTGGAACATCTCAATGGTGGGGGTGGCCATGTTGCTGGGATCAGAAATGTCCTGTGCGAGTGGGACAGATTGAAGTTTTCAGGGTGAAAGCGGCGCAGAAAGTGTCATATGCTGAGGCAGTGAGGAAGTCACAGTATGGTGTGCAAAGGGTGAGGGAGAGGATCCCTGTGAGTAGCAGGCCAGTATAGTGATCTGAACAGCTTCTTGGTGTTTATTGCTATGGTTATTAATTGTACCGCACAAATGGAAAGGAAATCCCTGACGATTGAAGTAGTAGCAGCAGCAGAGACGTCTTTAGGTATCAGAAATTTTAGTACAGAAGAACTAAAAGGGGTTTTGAGAGGAGGGGTTCTAGCCTCCCAGGCCAATGGCCTGGAGTAGGTTATGTTGGGGTCAAAGTAGTGGGAAGGGGTGGTGGGGTGTGTTGTGTATATATAGGGTTAGATGTCAGTGCAATTTCCTTTTTTCCTCACGTGAACAAATGTACTATGCACTTTCCAGACCATGAAAGGCAACAATACACAGCATAGAAAGAAGTGTCAGTGTCTTTGTTCCAAATGGCACCCTACTCCCTATATAGTGTAGTGCAGTGTTTCCCAACCCTGGTCCTCCGGGTACCCCCAACAGTACACATTTTTATTGTTACTCTGGACAATTACACCTGATTCAACTTGTAAACTAATCATCAAGCCCTCAATGGGTTGAATGAAGAATGTTTGTCCAGGGCTACAATGGAAATGTGTACTGCTGGGGGTAATTGAGGACCAGAGTTGTGAAACACTACTGTAGTGCACTACTTTTGACCTGAGCCCTAGTGACTTAATGGACTATAAAAAATGCTGGGTTAAAAACAACCATGTGCTAGGCAAATAGTGGACAGAACAGACATTGGGTTATTTTGACCCAGCCAGTTGGGTCACTTAGTTTTCTTTGAAGCGTGGCTTAGTAGGGGCGTGGCTTACATATAGTTATTTTTGGCCACCTGTGAGACTAGATGTCATTCCGGTTAATCTGTTCTGTTGTATTTTCATGGAATGTTCATGTTGAGAAAATACCATTTTGTTGATTTAAGAAGTACCTACTCATATTACTTTGTGCTTGTAACATTAGGGTATCGGGATCAACTCCTGGGACCACCTACACATAAAATGTATGTATGACTGTAAGTCGCTTCGGGTAAAAGCATCTGCTAAATGGCATATATTATTATGATTTTTTTTAAATTATATTATTTTACCTTTATTTAACTAGGCAAGTCAGTTAAGAACAAATTCTCATTTTCAATGACGGCCTAGGAACAGTGGGTTAACTGCCTGTTCAGGGGCAGAATGCCAGATTTGTACCTTGTCAGCTCATGGATTTGAACTTGCAACCTTTCAATTACTAGTCCAACACTCTAACCACTAGGCAACCCTGCTTTTAAATTTATATTAAAATTATTGAATGAAACTCTGTGGTGTACAAACTTAATATGATGAACAAGAATGACATTTACTGTCACGGGTGGGCAAAAATCACTATCTGAAAGCTATGCCCACAATAGGCCACTCCTCCCAAAAATAATCTGCTGCGTCAACCCAGCAAAAAAGTGAATTAAAACCCAATTGATGGCTATATTAACCCGTGTTTCGGGTAATTGGGTTCATTTCAGGGGGTGTGGCTTATTGGGGGTGTGGCTTTCAGATCATTAGTTTTGGCAATCGGTGAGAGTAAGTGTAATTCCTGTTAGGTTAGTAGACCAAGGTATTCTTTTTTTGCAAATTACATATTCTAATATAACGCTACAAAAGTGTTAGTGCTCAGCAAGCAATACAACAGAACAGATGAACCAGAATCATATTTACACTGACGGGTGGCCAAAAATAACTATCTGAAAGTCATGCCCCTACTAAGCCACACCTCCAGTCTTCTGATCTGACCTGGTGGGTATTAGCTCAATAACACAGGATCAATAACCTAACAAACCAACTGAGTGACCCAACTGTCTGGGTCAAAATAACCCAACGTTTGGTTGTTTTTAACCTAGCATTTTTTAGTGTGATTCTTCTGTGAAATAATGATATGTTATCTGTTATGTGTAAAATGGATTGATTGGGCCATATACAAAAATATATATATTATTTGAAATTGGTGGAGTCAGTTTATTATCTAAGATCAGCTCACATGTATAAGGACATTTTCACTGTGAATGACCTTATAATGTTACATACAATTTATTGCACAGTAATGGCATGCAGTGGTGAATTTTATTGTCTAAATTATATTGTCTAAGCGTGTTATCGGTGAGAGTTTAAGAGTGAATCATAACTCACTTTTAGGCTCAGCTCTGGTGCTATACCTGCCTCTCTCTGCTTCTCTCCCTCTATTGCCTTCTCCTGTGTGTGCGTGTGTGTGTGTTTGTGTGCGCGTGTGTGTCCGTCCTTTGTGTTCGTCAAATATATGTTGACGAATTGCCACTGAACCCTCTCTGCTATAACTCAGTCAGCCGCCCAACGCTCGAGTGAGATTGGTCTGGGTAACCACCACAGAACATACAACACATAAAGACCCAGTCTTCGTCCCAATTGGCTTCCTAGCTTCCTATTCCCTATATAGTGCACTACTTTTGAAGAAGAGCTCTACGGGCCCTGATCAAAAGTATTGCACTATGTAGGGAGTAGTGTGACATTTGCGAAGCATACACAGAGACGCAGTAATGTTGATCTGGCCCTGCCCGACGCCTCGTACAACACTACCACCCATGCATTTGTCCCAAAGTAAACAACATAATATAATCCCCCCCCCCCCCACATGACTTTTAAGAAATATGTATCAACTAAAGGGTAATAATGGAGGTGGTTATTGACAAAGTATTCATAGGGGAAGTGAAAAGAGAGCCACGACCTTTTCCTAAGCCTATTTTAAATCAATAAATAAGTCCATTTAGGGTTTTTCCACCGAGACAAACCACTGGATGTGTGGTATGTACATATTCAGGAGGGATGTGCATCTCCCGATCCATGAACGATTGGATACGCATCTAGATACATGGTCTCTGATACGATACAGGAACAATACGTTTTAGTCTGAAATGATTGGATGCGATTCGATATGATTACACATTTGCTGCATGAACATTTTTTTTAAATTAATGTCTGCTGCTGATGGGAAGAGTGGCCCTTGGTTAGTGTGTGTGTGTGTGTGTGTGTGTGTGTGTGTGTGTGTGTGTGTGTGTGTGTGTGTGTGTGTGTGTGTGTGTGTGTGTGTGTGTGTGTGTGTGTGTGTGTGTGTGTGTGTGTGTGTGTGTGTGTGTGTGTGTGTGTGTGTGTGTGTGTGTGTGTGTGTGTGTGTGTGTGTCAATGTCAGTGGTGTGTCTAGGCACCTGAACTGAGCCATAGGCCAGCCTGAACATCTTCCACCTCACTATCAGATTAGGGGTTGGGGCAATTTCTGATTTTTGTTCCACTACTTTTTATCTGAAATCATCTTAAACATTTTGAGCTGGTACTATGGTAATATTTATCTTTAGGAATTGGCATTGCATTTAGCCAATTAACATAATGCAGCTTTGGATTTGACCCTGTTTCAAAGTGAACGGTTTAGAGAGAGCTTCTCCCGCTCTGACCACTGAATTGCAGTGCAAATATGATTGCTGTCCTTTATGAAATTACCCTATTCTGTACAAATGTCAAAATACACTGACTGTTTAAAGCAAAACTACCAAAACTATTTCTTATGTTGAACGTGAACAATCTAAATAAAGCTGACTGATTGAAAACCCCAATCAGCAGTTGGATGTGAGTTGCGTGCTCTCTGGTAGACACGATTAACAGCCCATTTAAAGCAGTACTGAGGGTATGACACAATTGCAGAGCCTTCCGAGGCTTGTGGAGGCCAACTCTAGTTCTGTATTGTTGCAGTGCGCTTCCCTAATTTTGTAACAATGCGGAGGGCTCCGTATAGCTCCGCATTGACATGATTGGTTGACGGTAGGTGCCGTTAACCAATCATTAACAACTCCCTTCACGACAGCTCTGTTCTGCTCAGCTTGACATTTCATTAACAATGCGGAGGGCTCCGTCTAGATCCGCATTGAAATGATTGGTTGTGTAAAGACAGCCATGAGGAAACGGGGGAGTGTAGTGTAGTATACTGTAGAGAATGCCTGTAGGGCAGCAGTACGCTGTCTTTCACTGGACTTCCCAATCTCTGCTGTACTGTTAAGAACTCACTGATGAATCACAAATGTCCAGGCATCTCTCCAAGCCTCCCTGGCCACTGACTAAATGAGCAGGAACCAGGAACTCACACATTACCACAGCAGGGCATGTGTGTGTATATGTATTACCACAGTGGGGCTGTCTTGCGGCCTTGCATCCAGGCAGGGAGGGATAGGGGAGGAAGATGCTTTCCCACCTGCTCAGGTTTGTGTGTGGGGATGCACAAAATGGAAGGATGGAAGGGTGGCTGGATGGATGGATCAAGGCTCCCAAAAATCAAACGCAAGGGGGCTCCAATACAGTGCCAACTTCAATTAGCCTCCCTTACGCACCACAGGAAAACAGGAAAACAGCAACTGTGGAAAACAAAAGCTATCGGTTTTATGATGGAAATGTTATTTTTTACTGCGGATAACCCGTTTTCGGCGTTGTGCAAAGAGCTTCGTGATGAAGCTGCTATGTGACTAGTCCTAGTAGAGCATGTAAGGGAATACTTTAGTAACTTTTTATGACCAGGCTTTAGAAAACCATTGATCACATGTAGTGGTAGTGCCATTTCATAGATCACTCCCTCTCTTTATGTGCCCTCGCTGGAATGTGTGTGGGTGCGTGTGCAGGGAGGAGAGGTTGCTGCTTGTTTTCCCAATCTCAGTCACTATGTGTGTGTGTGTGTGTGTGTTTGTGACTCCCTCCTTCCCCTAGCCTCCCATCCTGTCAAGACGTGAACCCAGTCTTCTAGCCGACGCATATGCTAAATATTATCCTTCTTCCTTTACATAGCAAAAAACAGCAGTGTCCCAGCTCTCTTAGAATGACAAGACAAGCAATTTTCTCATTTTACAAATGGGTTGGGTGCTGTGATCGGCTACTGTGGTAAATTAATGTTCCTCTCTCTCTGGGCTAATAAGGTCTGACCTAATGTCCCCGAGGAATGCCCTGGCTCTGCAGTCTTCATCCTGTGTCCCAAATGGCACCCTATCCCTATTTAGTGTCATGGGCCCTGGTCAAAGGTAGTGCACTGTGTAGGGAAAAGTGTGCCATTTGGGACACAACCTGAACTCTTTAGTCTTGATCCCAGGTTCCCGCCACATGGGCCCTCCCATCGCCACTGTGGCCCGGCGGGTTGGCACCAGCGCTGCCTTGGCATCCTCACAGGGGGGTGGGAAGAAAGGAGGAGGGGGAGGGAAGGTGGAAGAAGGGAGGGAGTAAGATGAATCAGCACAGCTTAAGTGTTCCTCTCTCTCTCTCTCTCTCTCCCTCCCTCTTTCGCCATCTCTCTCTCTGTCTCTCTTGCTTTCACTCTCCCCCTCTCTCTCCTTTCCTCCCTCTCTCTTTCTTTCATTTATCTTTCTTTTCAACTGCCAGGCGTTTGTTTGCTCACTCTGTTCTACACTGGAAAAAAACAAACTTAACCAATTGCTTGATCAGAATTATTCTGTAAGTTGAGTGGACTTCAAATGGACAAGAATTTGAGATCATGTGTTAATGTTTATTCACTCAAAAAACTATGCTCGAAGTGAGCTGAATTTGAAAAACTGTATGTTGGTTCAGCTATATCCCCAAATGTTGAGCAAACTCACCATCCTATTGCAGCTGGACTGCCTTGCAATTGTACGTTGAAAAACCTTTTTTTTTGTTTTACAGTGTACATAGAATTATGTACTGAGTAAGTTTGTGGTGGTAAACACTGGCCATTACAAGTCTGTCTCCATCTTCCTCCGAGCCGTACCAAATGGCACCTGGGCCCTGGTCAAAAGTAGTGTAATATATACAGTACCAGTCAAAAGTTTGGGCACACCTACTCATTCAAGAGTTTTTCTTTATTTTGACCATTTTCTACATTGTAGAATAATAGTGAACTATGAAATAATTATGTAGTGACCAAAAAAAGTGTTAATCAAAATATATTTTATATTGGAAATTACTTAAAGTAGCCACCCTTTGCCTTGATGACAGCTTTGCACACTCTTGGCATTCTCTCAACCAGCGTCATGAGGTAGTCACCTGGAATGGATTGCAATTAACATGTGTGCCTTGTTGAAAGTTAATTTGTGGAATTTCTTTCCTTCTTAATGTGTTTGAGCCAGTCAGTTGTGTTGTAACAAGGTAGGGGTGGTATACAGAAGATAGCCCTGTTTGGTGAAAGACCAAGTCTATATTGCGGCAAGAACCGCTCACTTGAAAGTTTCTGCAAGCAACGTCGCAACAACCATCAAGCGCTATGATGAAACTGGCTCTCATGAAAACCGCCACAGGAAAGGAAGACCCAGAGTTACCTCTGCTACAGAGGATAAGCTCATTAGAGTTGCCAACCTCAGAAATTGCAGCCCAAATAAATGCTTCGCAGAGTTCAAGTAACAGACACATCTCAGCATCAACTGTTCAGAGGACACTGCGTGAATAGGGCCTTCATGGTCAAATTGCTCCAAAGAAACCACTACTAAAGGACACCAATAGTAAGAAGAGACTTGTTTGGGCTAAGAAACACGAGCAATGGACATTAGACTGATAGAAATCTGTCCTTTGGTTTGATGAATCTAAATGTAAGACTTTTAGTTCCAAATTCAGTGTCTTTGTGAGACAGAGTAGGTGAACGGACGATCTCCGTTTGTGTGGTTCCCGCCGTGAAGCATGTAGGAGGAATTGTGATGGTGTGGGGGTGTTTTGCTTGTGATACTGTCTGTGATTTATTTAGAATTCAAGGCAGACTTAACCAGCATGGCTACCACAGCATTCTGCAGCAATATGCCATCCCATCTACTTTGCACTTAGTGGGACTATCATTTGTTTTTCAACAGTACAATGACCCAACACACCTCCAGGCTGCGTAAGGGCTATTTAACCAAAAAGGAAAGTGATGGAGTGCTGCATCAGATGACCTGGCCTCCACAATCACCCCACCTCAACCCAATTGAGATGGTTTGGGATGAATTGGACCACAGAGTGAAGAAAAAAAAGAAAAAAAAGCAGCCAACAAGGGCTCAGCATATATGGGAAGTCATTCAAGCATTCCAGGTGAAGCTGGTTGAGAGAGTGCCAAGAGTGTGCAAAGCTGTCATCAAGGCAAAGGGTGGCTACTTTGAAGAATCTAAAATATTAAATATATTTTAATTTGTTAAACACTTTTTTTGGTCACTACATGATTCCATATGTGTTATTTCATAGTTTTGGTGTTTTTACTATTATTCTACAATGTAGAAAATAGTAAAAAATAAAGAAAAACCTTTGAATGAGTTGGTGTGTCCAAACTTTTGACTGGTACTGTACATGTATAGGGAATGGTATGCCATTTGGGAATTGAGACTCAGACTTAAAGACGTCAGTATGGCTTGGAAACCCTCTCTAGAATGTAGGGAATTATAGCCTTTGTGTCACTCAGTTTCCTTAGTTCCCCAGTCCGGAGAGTAGCTCCATTGTCTGTTGTTTCCTTAATGGATGGTTTGGTATTGGTGTGTGTGTGTGTGTGTGTGTGTGTGTGTGTGTGTGTGTGTGTGTGTGTGTGTGTGTGTGTGTGTGTGTGTGTGTGTGTGTGTGTGTGTGTGTGTGTGTGTGTGTGTGTGTGTGTGTGTGTGTGTGTGTGTGTGTGTGTGTGTGTGTGTGTGTGTGTGTGTGTGTGTGTCAATGAGTACATGTGTGTGTGCTTAAATGCCCCTGTTTTACGTTAGAATTTCCATTGCCTATTTCCTCTTCTCATAAAACAGGTTTATTCAGAAAAGGAGTGACATCTAACCCTGGTCCCGCACAAACACTTAAAGAGGGACATTTGCTGCACACACATTGAAATGTTGTGTTACATTACGTTACACTGATAAAAGTGCAATCAAACATATTTAGGGGTAGGGGAAATGGGATATAACAAGGATTTATAAAGAATGAATCTCCTTGGTTAAAACAAGTAAGAGAGAGATCCCTCTAAGTGATTGCAACATTTTTTTGAGCCACTGTGAATTGCTGCCTAGTTTTAGATCGTCTGTTTGCCACCTGTCTAACTGCCAAAGCAAACAGTAAACAGCCCTGTACTGTACGCAGCGAGGGAGGCAGCGGTAGTGTCTTTGTGATTACTCTCTGCAAAAGAGTAAGTAGGACTCCCATCCCAAAAACCAGTCCCAGGATTCCTGGCTAGAACCAACACTTACTGTGTTATTAAATACATTTGTTAAAAAAATATTTTAAAAAATATGTCCCAGGCCAGGTCCCTGTCTGTCTGTCTGTCTGTCTGTCTGTCTGTCTGTCTGTCTGTCTGTCTGTCTGTCTGTCTGTCTGTCTGTCTGTCTGTCTGTCTGTCTGTCTGTCTGTCTGTCTGTCTGTCTGTCTGTCTGTCTGTCTGTCTGTCTGTCTGTCTGTCTGTCTGTCTGTCTGTCTGTCTGTCTGTCTGTCTGTCTGTCTGTCTGTCTGTCTCCCAACTCTCTCCCTCCCCCCACCTCCCTCCCCAGCTCCCTCTCTCCCTCCCCACCTCCATCCCCAACTCCCTCTCTCTCTCCCCACCTCCCTCTCTCTCTCTCCCCACCTCTCTCTCTCTCTCTCTCTCTCTCTCTCTCTCTCTCTCTCTCTCTCTCTCTCTCTCTCTCTCTCTCCCCCCCTCTCTCTCTCTCTCCCCACCTCTCCCTCTCTCTCCCCACCTCCCTCTCTCCCTCCCCACCTCCATCCCCACCTCCCTCTCTCTCTCCCCACCTCCCTCCTCTCTCTCCCCACCTCTCTCTCTCTCCCCACCTCTCCCTCTCTCTCCCCACCTCCCTCTCTCTCCCCACCTCCCTCTCTCTCCCCACCTCCCTCTCTCTCCCCACCTCCCTCTCTCTCCCTCCCTCTCTGTTTTCTGATGAATGGATTGATAGTGATGAAGCATATAGGGCCTGTCCATGGATAGGGCCTGTGGATGATGGATGAAGGGTGGTCTGGGCGAAACAGGAGATAATCCTAACCCCACAGCCAGCGGGCAGGCCTGAAAGGGTCTGTAGGTTCTGTCTGCTCTCTAACTCTCTCTCTCTCTCTGGAACTTATCAGACCTAAACTGAGTCTGTACCTGTGTCTACATAATGGCCCCCTCTAACTGAACCTAGACAGGAGAAGGAGAGAGGAGGAGGCTGATAAGATCAAACTGCACAGCCACAATCATGATATATTCCTACATGAAATACACATATTAGATTAAATAGTATATTTAATTTTAAAAGACACAAATTGCGTATTTTTGGGATGTGAAATGTACACCTCCTGAATTGGTCTGCATCTGAAATGACACCGTATATATAGGGAATAGGGTACCATTTCAGACACAATATTGCACTATTAAAAGCATGTGCAGTTGTCAGGCACAGTATCACACCCATGCTGCTGACAGACTGCATGTTCCATGGACAGACGTGACAGACGAAGCTCTCTGTTTCAGTTTATGTAAAACATTAGCAATATCCCGAGTCAACAGTCTCTCTCCATTTGTTTGGATATAGAATTTTCCTGGCAACTGGATATATAGTCCCGGGCTACATTCTATCTCTCGGGAAAGCAGCAGCCACACTTCCTCTCAAATTGGCGAACCGAAACCAGTTGCCGGCGGAGCCTGAAAGTTAATTTGACAAGTAGGTAAATAGAATTACAGGCACCGGGAGGAAACCTTGAGCTGTTATTGTTTGCGTTTAGCCTAGCCTCACGGCAGGTAGTGGCAGAGAGCCAGGGACTGAGTGCAACGATAGATATAGACATGCATAGGATGCCGACAGGTAGGCAAGCACTCACTCACGCACGCACACACACACACACACCTCCACTAAACCCACCACTTAGACCTGTAGCAAGGGAGGAACAGTCTAAAGTGGGCTACAAAAAACGATCATAAATCAAATTCCTCCTGCGCCAATTGTCAGGGATCCGAATCTTTATCTTCTCAGCAAAAAAAAAGTGAAGAAGAAAAACAAAGAGAAGCCTTTTTTTGCTTTAAAAGGCTCCGAGGCACATTCGTTTCTCACTTCCTAAGACATTTTAATGGCTTAACAGGGCTCGGTCACACTTTGTTTGGACTGTCCAGACTTCCCATATGGTAGATGCTCTACAGATGGTCATGCTATCAACAAACTATCTGTTGATAAGCAAATGCTTTCTAAGGTTACTGTTCGATTTAGGTTAAGAATAAGGGTTGAGGTTAGGATTAGGGCTAAGGGTTAGGGTAAGGGTTAAGTTTAGGGTTACGTTTAGGGTTAGGATAAGGGTTAGAGTTAGAGCTAGGGTCAGTCGATAGTTAGTTGAAATGTGAAGCATCTACAGAGGGACTATCCAAATAAAGTGTTACCCAGGGCTCTCACATCTGTGCCCATTAAGTAATGCGGAGTAGAACCCTACTATACTGTACCAACAAATATTTAGAGCCAAAAACTTCACCCTGCAGAAATGTGGCTAGCTACAGTGTGACGCAATCATTCGGTTCTATGTATGTGAATAAGGAAGGTGGGGGACTGAGCCAATCAGGGAGGTCTTGGTTAAATGTTTACCCAACAATTTATCTTGGCTTCATCCCAAGTAGCCTGGCGGGTAGGAGCGTTGATCCAGTAACCAAAATACTGAATTGAATCCCCAAGCTGACAAGGTCAAAATCTGTCGATCTGCCCCTGAGCAAGGCAGTTAACCCACTGTTCTCCGGGTGCCGATGACGTGGATGTTGATTAAGGCAGCCCCCCCCCCCCCAGTTAAATATGTAGAAGACACATTTCACTTGAATGCATTCAGTTGTACAACTGACTCGGTATCCCCCTCTCCCAAATGGCACCCTATTTAGTGCACGAGCTCTTGGTTTACCATATAAAACGTTTGCATCATGAGGTAATACATCTTGCGGGGGAGATTATTGAGAAATGTTTCCCTAACTCATTACCGGTAATCAGATCAAGTGATCTAACTTCTTACTCCGCAATCCAAGAAAAGCAGTGCGAGTCATTGGCATTTGGATTAAATCGGCTTTAATTCCCAAACTGAAATGAGACCTGATTATACTCAGATTGCCTTCTTAATGGAACTGTAAATATGACTGTAATTTAACTGATGCATAGCACACAAACTCAGATACGGTCATTGCTTCTTCTATGCAACTTCCCCATTTCGATTTTCACCATGTATTTTCTCCCAGTCCATTACCATGAGTTTCAACATTGATTCTTTGGCTTAGCAGTTAGCTAATTAATTTAGCCGTTCTGATATGTATCAGTATCCCTGTGTAGAGCTGAATACATTATGAGTAGATTATTTAATCTGTTTTTCATTCCATCAATACCCTTTCAGGGTTGATTGGCAGCACAAAGACCCCTGATATTCTTCACCATAGCAAAGTGGCCCTGTGCTAAGGGCCCTGCAGTACGGGCCCTGGGACTCTGAGGAGAGCTAGAGGCTAGACGCTTGTAGCTAAAAGTTAGAAGGTGGAAAGTAGAAGGTAGAAATTAGATGCTAGAAGCTATGTGCTAGAAAATTGAATCTAGAAGCTACAGGCAAAAGACCACAGGCTAGACACAAACATGTAAATGTAACTTGAAGAGAAAACCTAGTCAGTTGCTCAACTGAATACATTTAACCAAAATGTGTCTTGTGCATTTAACCCAACCCCTCTGAGAAAGAGAGGTGCCCCGGTCCCTCTCGCTCTCCGGTAAAGACAGGAAGTTGGCACAGGTCTCCTACCTGGCTTCGCCATACTCCCTGTGTGCCCCCCACAATACATTTTTGGTGCTGACTCTCGGGCTTCCTACCGCGCCGCCATGCTCGTTTCTCCAACTCCATTCTCCTGTAACCCTCCTTGCACTGCTCCAGCGAATCCCAGGCGGGCTCTGGCACTTTCCCTGGGTCGACCGCCCACCTGTCTATCTCTTCCCAAGTTGTGTAGTCCAAATTCTTCTCCCATGTCCAGAAATCCTGACATCGCTGCCTCTCCTGCTCCTGCCCGTTACCACGCTGCTCGGTCCTGTTGTGGTGGGTGGTTCTATAACGGTTTTCTTCTGTTGAAGGAGAGGAGGATCAAAATGCAGCGTGGCTAGTGTTCACCATGTTTAATATAGGCGATAAATGAGAACACTACAAAATACAAAAACAACAAATGTGAAAACCGAAACAGTCCTATCTGGTGCATAGACACCCACAAAATATCCAAAGAACATGGCTGCCTAAATATGGTTCCCAATCAGAGACAACGATAGACAGCTGCTTCTAATTGAGAACCAATCTAGGCAACCATAGACCTACAACCATAGACCTACAAACTACCTAGAAAGGATACAGCCCAAATAAACATACAAAAACCCATAGACCAGACAAAAACACATAAATCCCCCATGTTACACTTTGACCTAACCAAAATAATAAAGAAAACAAAATAACCGTGCTTTTACACCTGCATTGTTTGCTGTTTGGGGTTTTAGGCTGGGTTTCTGTACAGCACTTTGAGATATCAGCTGATGTACGAAGGGCTATATAAATAAATTTGATTTGATTTGATTTGATAACTAAGGCCTCTGGCAGAACCAGGCTGACTGGCGGCTCTGGAAAATCCTGGCTGACTGGCGGCTCTGGCGGATCCTGGCTGACTGGCGGCTCTGGCAGATCCTGGCTGAATAGGCGGCTCTGGCGGATCCTGGCTGACTGGCGGCTCTGGAAGATCCTGGCTGACTGGCGGATCCTGGCTGACTGGCGACTCTGGCAGATCCTGGCTGAATGGCGGCTCTGTCAGATTGTGGCTGAATGGCAGCTCTGGCGGATCCTGGCTGAATGGCGGCTCTGGCAGATCCTGGCTGACTGGCAGATCCTGGTGGCTTTGGCGGCTCCTGGCTAAATGGAGGCTCTGTCAGCTCTGGCGGCTCCTGGCAGACTGGTCGGCTCTGGCAGATCCTGGCTGAATGGCGGCTCAGGCGGATCCTGTCTGAATGGCGGCTCTGGTGGATCCTGGCTGACTGGCGGATCCTGGCGGCTCTGGCGGCTCCTGGCTGACTGGCGGCTCTGGCGGCTCCTGGCAGACTGGCGGCTCTGGCGACTCCTGGCAGACTGGCGCCTCTGGCGGCTCCTGGCAGACTGGCGGCTCTGGCGGCTCTGGAGGATCCTGGCTGACTGGCAGCTCTGGAGGATCCTGGATGACTGGCGGCTCTGGTGGATCCTGGCTGACTGGCGGCTCTGGCGGATCCTGGCTGAATGGCGGCTCTGGCGGATCCTGGATGACTGGCGGCTCTGGCGGATCCTGGCTGACTGGCGGCTCTGGCGGATCCTGGCTGACTGGCGGCTCTGGAGGATCCTGGCTGACTGGCGGCTCTGGCGGATCCTGGCTGACTGGCGGCTCTGGCGGATCCTGGCTGACTGGCGGCTCTGGCGGCTCCTGGCAGACTGGCGGCTCCTGGCTGACTGGCGGTTCTGGCGGCTCCTGGTAGACTGGCGGCTCTGGCGGCTCTGGAGGATCCTGTCTGACTGGCCGCTCTGGCGGATCCTGGCTGACTGGCGGCTCTGGCGGATCCTGGCTGACTGGCGGCTCTGGAGGATCCTGTCTGACTGGCGGCTCTGGAGGATCCTGGCTGACTGGCGGCTCTGTAGGATCCTGGCTGACTGGCGGCTCTGGTGGATCCTGGCTGACTGGCGGCTCTGGAGGATCCTGGCTGACTGGCGGCTCTGGCGGATCCTGGCTGACTGGCGGCTCTGGCGGATCCTGGCTGACTGGCGGCTCTGAAGGATCCTGGCTGA
The DNA here is from genome assembly GCF_021184085.1 of Oncorhynchus gorbuscha. Taxonomy (NCBI): domain Eukaryota; kingdom Metazoa; phylum Chordata; class Actinopteri; order Salmoniformes; family Salmonidae; genus Oncorhynchus; species Oncorhynchus gorbuscha. Next base: position 48,001 of record NW_025744671.1, read on the forward strand.
CTGGCGGCTCTGGTGGATCCTGGCTGACTGGCGGCTCTGGGGGATTCTGGCTGACAGGTGGATCCTGGCAGACTGGCGGCTCTGGCGGCTCCTGGCAGACTGGCGGCTCCTGGCTGACTGGCGGCTCTGGTGGCTCCTGGCTGACTGGTGGCTCTGGCGGCTCCCGGCAGACTGGCGGCTCTGGCGGCTCCTGGCAGACTGGCGGAAACTGAAAATTACAGGCCTCTCTCATCTTTTTAAGTTGGAGAACTTGCACAATTGGTGGCTGACAAAATACTTTTTTGCCCTACTGTATATCTTTGGGACTTGTTTTTAATATTGGTGTTTTTGCATGTACATTGAGTGAGTGATTGGAATATTCCTAGAAATCCTTCAAGCAGGATTTTGTTGGGGAAACTCTAGGAAGTTTTCAACACTATGTGTAGGCCTGATGTGGACAGTAAACCATGTGTTCCAGGCCACTGAGTTAGGGTAAAGCTAGGCCCTCAAAACAAGGCCTTATAAGATATTTAACATGGTCTTATAAAGAGTTTAATTAAACTGATAACACTCACCTAGGAACTCACAGAAAATGAACGCATTCAACAACCATGTCTCTGTCACTGATAAAAACGGTCAGTGTAACTCTGCAATTGACTCAAAAAGCAATGCATGCTTGGAAATTATACTGGAGGAGTTACTCAAAATGTTCAAATTGATACAACTGAAGTCTGGACCCCTTACACGGTAACAGTGAATCTATTGGTTTGAGTAATGACTGCAAAATCACTTTAAGTAACTGTACTCAGACATAGTAGGTGCTACAGGTTTCCTCTAAAGTTTTGAGCGATGACATCACACTGGGGTTTACAGGTTAAAAGTGCAATATGCTGTCATTACTCAAAACTTATTAGGAACCCCTTTGAACTTAAACCATAGCAGTCATCCTGAACACACGTTTGTGGGTGATACCTTCCAATAACAATTGCAAAGTTGCCTACAACCCCCCCAAAAAATTCAGCTATAATTAGTCCTTATAAAAGGAATAATAAATGGATAGAAAGGTTTTACTTTTACTTTAATATAAGTTGTTGAATGCAACATTCATGTCTCTGTCACTAACAAACACAGTCACGGGTGGGTATCTGTCACATTCACTTGAAAGGCATACTGGGAAAAATGCAAATACAGCGTTACACCCGACAGTGTTAACAACACCCCCAGTGTTTTGTGTTAAAAGTCGAACACCTTCCGCTGAATAAATGTGTTCATGTGGTTTAAAAAGTGTTTCAGCGTATAAAAATGTTCTGGTGTTTACAATCGAAACACTGATGAGTTCTCTTTAAAACTCAAAATGCCTTTAAAAAGAGTTTCAAAAGTGTTACAGCAAAGTGTTCAGATCCTAAACAATTGGTTTTACAGTATAGCAACGTAAACGTCATTTCGAAGCGTGAGGCTATAAGGTAGTGGCTAGAAGCTACACTCTGGACACAGGAAGAGCTTCTATTAACTCAGGGGAGCCACATCCATCAGAGACTCCAGACACCCTGCAGCATTCTGGTTGTGTGACATTCTGGGGTGCTGAGAGATGGCACTTTGTAAACACGTGGTGTTCAACGTTTCCTCCTCACCTCTCGTCCTCGGGCGGCGCCCCTGCACTCTTAGAACAGATGTGTTATTTTATAACACATCCATGTGTCTGGTTATGGACGACACTTGCTGTGTTACTTTCAACACAGTCACTCTGTTGGTACAACATTATTTGTGTAAATCTTTCAACACATTTTGTGTCAATTCCTGCTATGGATGTGTTGAAAGCTGAAAGCCAAAACAAAACACACCCTAGATGTGTTCGATTATTAACCAATCACATTGCGTATCCAAAATCTTCATGCGTCTACAGTATGCGTCTCATGCTCTGAACAGTGAAGTGACAACTGATCAGTGGCGGTCGGTGCAGTTTAAGATGAGGAAGGATGATACATTTATTTATGAGCATGGCCTTATTTCTATTGCAGCATATTGGATGACGTTCATATTCCATTCACCCAGCTCAATGTAACATCGATAGGTTTAGGTATGATACTTGCATTTCCCTTATGCCCATCATGAGGTTGCTACAATCTAGGCCATGAATGAAAGTTTACGATGTAGGTGCACAGGTCGAGAGAAATTTGAGAAATCAAGAGAATTTTGAGTAATCAAAGTGACAGACAGTGACATATTCGATAGAGCCTTGCACAATATTGCTTGCATCTAGCTGATCTAGGGTGTAATCATTAGTTCAACAGTTGCAAACGAGTGTTTCTATTGAAAGAATTCAGGTACGTTTATCCCCATTTAATTCCGTTTGCTTCCGTTTCAGACATGTTTTTCAACAGAATTGGACAAATTAATATACCCCTGATCACACGCAAACACAGTTCATAATATAATAATAATAATAAACTTTCATAGCATCCACATACAAACAGCATAATTGCTTTGACAGTTGTATAATCCTCCTTTCACATTTTCCCTTCCCTTGTGGACTTCAGTACACAACACATCAGCTGTCTGTGACCAGGCGAAATAACTTTTCCAAGCCAAACTTCATATCATAACCGTTAACCGCTACACACGGCCTTCATCGTTGTCACCATATTAATTAACATCAAGTCAACATACGTACTAGAACTAACACATTAGTTAACCCACTACAATCATGCAGTACAGTGTACAGTCAGAAAGCAGCTTTGCAGTTACACCGGCGGGCCCTGGTGGCAATAAATTAATAAAACCGAAAGCTTACCTTGACTTGAAAGAGTTCCAGTGTTGGATAGCCATAGCCAGCTCGGTAACATAGCATCCCTCTCTGTCTGAGCCAGGTGTTTGAGGACACTAAGCTACCTAGCTAAATAAGTGAAAGTGAAAGAAATCTGCCTTTCTCTCTCTTGCTTCTACTTCATTTTTGAAGAAATGTATTTGTTCAAAACTGTTGAACTATTGTCGTTCTCTCTCTTTGAGTCAACTACTCACCACATTGTATGCAGTGCTAGTTAGCTGTAACGTGTGCTTTCAGTACTAGATTCATTCTCTGATACTTTGATTGGTTGGACAACATGTCAGTTCAGGCAGCAAGAGCTCTGATAGGTTGGAGGACATACTCTGAAAGTTGTCATAATTACTGTGTAATTAACTATGGAAGGGGGTGAGAACCACAAGCCTCCTAGGTTTTGTATTGAAGTCAATCTATCCAGAGGAGGACGGAAACTAGCTGTACTCTGGCTACACCATGGTGCTACCTTACAGAGTGCAGTTGAGGCTACTGTAGACCTTCATTGCAAAACAGTGTGTTTTAATACATTATTTGTTGACGTGAGTATACTTAGTATAGTTGTATCTAAAAATGATCACTTTTTTAGTGTTTCACTTTTTTTTAAATGTGGAAATCCACGAAGGACTATGGTCCTCCCTTTCCTCCTCTGAGGAGCCTCCACTGCAACTGAGAGCTTGGAGTGAGAATCAGCTAGCCAGCAGGAGGAACACAAAACAAGAAATCCAGGTAAATGTACTCTTTATCTGAATGAGGTGACCATTTGAGGTAAATGTGGAGCAGACACCGCAACATGTTAGCCCTAAATTATAAACATCATGTGTCTCAGCAAAATTTTCAAGAAGTCAGGCAAGTTAGGCAAATTTTTTACCATCATCATTGTTATCAAATTTCCCAGCATGCTCTACTGCAGGTAGATATGTTTTTAGTATAGTTTATGAACATATCAGTCTATGTTTTTGCATGTACATTGATTGATTGGTCTTATTCTTATTCTACACAAAGATAAATAACATGCATTTATCTGAACTAATACAATCAGTTACTTTGCACCTGTTACTGAAATGGTTGTTCCAGTTTAAATACCTTATGAAGTCTCCCCAGTAATTTCCCAACTCTAACAGTCATTCTGAATGCATGTTGTGGGTGAATAAACATTTGTACTTTAGGTTATTCTAACACTGGCTGGATTCAAATAGGATGTATGCTTTCCTTTGTGTGGGGTGTGGCTTCCAGTTAGTAATTTTTGGCCATGTGGATGTGTTATACCAGTTTAACTGGTCTATGGTAGAGGTACATTTTTGCTTCTGACAAGGAATAACCATACCATAAATGGCTACTAGTCCTGTATCTCTGGTCCAGAATTGGTTTCCCTGGACTGAATATCTAACTAGCACTAACACGTTTGAAATCTTTCAAGAATTATATTTCGCATGTACAGAATTTGTTTCATGTAAGATGTTGTATGTGGGGCACTGTATTAATAAAATAAATGGCACAAGTGGATTTAAGTGGAATACAACACAATATGTTAGGGATGACACTTTGTTACTTTTAACATAATCACTGTGTTAAAAAATGTGCCAACACATGATTGTGTAGACGCATGATGACTTCAGATCTGCATTGTGATTGGTCAATAAAACATTTAGGGTGCGTTTAAAACATTTAGGGTGCGTTGTATGGTTTTCAGCTTTTAACACTTTAATTGCAGGAATTGACACAAAATGCGTTGTAATATTTACACAAATCATGTTGTGCCGACACAGTGATTGTTTTAAAAGTAACACAACATGTGTCGATCCTAACTAAACATGCAGATGTGTCAAAAAGAACACATATTTCCTACGAGTGTGTGTCTCTGGGAACGCTACAATGACATCAGCCAAGGCTTGGGCCTTCTCTAAATTAGTTGGTTAGAGAAGGCCCTGACTGCAGTGTGCAGTTCGGGGCCGGGCTCAATGTGGGCGGAGTCAAACGTGTTTAACCCGAACCCTTCCCGCCTCCTTCAAGGTCACCCAAGTTGAGGTTCATGTCGAAGGTATCAACGTCAACGAAAGCGAATATTAAGCGAACCTAACCTACGTGGATAAAAATATAAACCATGGAATTAAGTGAGACTGTCATTATGCATAATGTACTTTGTAACGTTCATGTTATACCAGTGCAGCAGTATATTTTTATATAACCAACTACTGCACCAATGTTAGCATAGTGTTAATTAGCACCCATTTGCACTTGAGCTAGCTAATTAGTAATAGCACCCTTTTGCATGTGAACTAGCTAATTGCTTACAATGAGACAAATTTGCCTACTTGAACAGTAAGCCTAAGTTTACATGTACATTTATGTAATCAATTTGATCGTTGATTTTCTGTGTTTCTTCAATGTATGCCTTTTTGTATTTGGCTGGATCTAAATGTGTATCGTTGATGCCGACAGCCATTCTCTAAGTTACACATAGAGAGTCTACACAGCCTACATATAGGCTTGCAGTCCAAACACTTAAAAGACACACCCTATCCCCTCAGACCTCAAATTAAGTGGACACTTCTAATGACGTATCGTGATGTCTGACGAGTATACACTTGCAGGGCAAGGGGCATCCCGTGAGGATTGTGTTTCAGCCACCGGTAACTTGTGGGTGCTTTATATCCGCTACAGTCAATTCTGAGTGCATGTCTACTTATATTAAATATATAATTATTCATATACGTCTACTGTATGATAACTAGCAAACTAATTAGCTAACTAATGTTAGCCTGCCTAGCTGGAACTTCTGAAGAAGGAAAATGTTTTATTTCTACAATTTCCAAAAGACAACTAAACAAAAACATATTTCATTTTTACATATATGTTTTTATTTACACTTTTATGTTGATGTTGTTTTGACGTTTTTGCAGATGTACAATTGTTGCAAATTGAATTATGGGGAGTTTCAGGTCCCAGAGTGAACATAATTGTACACTCGCAAAGTTGACTAAAAACGAGGGCTGAGGAGCTTACGTTGCAAGCTTCCCTTGCTTGGCTAATCATTTGGACCGCCCTCCAAGATGGCGACGGGGATTCCCCCAAGGGCATAAGGCGAGGGTAAGTGGACGAGGGTGTGTCTTTTAAGTGTTTGGACCGCAGGCATAGTATATACAATAATGAAATCACCTGGTCCCATCATACATGGCAAGTCAAGAAAAGTCATTGTAACTTGTCCACACTGCAAACTGAAGATAAATTAGAAAAACTTCAACACACATTAACAAAGAAAGCCTACGCATTGCTTTGAAAAGTGTCCAAGGAAAGATTTTTGTCATGTGAGTGCATTGATATGAGAAATGGTGTGTTTGCAGTCGAAAATGCATTTTCTGGTCCAGCAACACCCATACATGTCGTGAAAAATACTTGGGCTAAGTCAGTTCCCACTGTGTTCAAAACTGTTATGCACGCTGGAGTATATTGTACATTGAATTGAATTGTACATTTTCTTTACTTTCACATACACTGTGTTCCCGGAAACATTGCTCGAATCTTGTCCCCTGGACATTGAAGGGCTTTTGGTGTGGATGATGTTCAGGTTAGATATTCCTTTAAATGATTCCACTGAACTGTACCATTTTATTGTCATTCCTTTATTGCAAGGTTTCTCAAACAACTGTGGGGTGTTTGTTGTGATGGTAAGATGCTATTCGGTATATTATATTTGTATATTTGTATTTTTGTTATAACATATGAAGGGTTATTATTATGTCTGTGCTTGCAGCATGCAAAGCACGCTATTGTTATTGCTCATACTTTTTCTTGTTTAAGTCTTTCTTAAGTTACAGTACGCTCTGTACATTGCTATGGAAGCACAGTGTGATTTCACTGAGGTATGTATAAATTATGAAATTCTCATCACTAGTTGATGTAATGTAATCTTTATTTTCTCTCCAAAACTCTTGAACGTGCCGTCCTTGGCCAGCTCTCCCGCTATCTCTCTCTGAATGACCTTCTTGATCCAAATCAGTCAGGTTTCAAGACTAGTCATTCAACTGAGACTGCTCTCCTCTGTATCACGGAGGCGCTCCGCACTGCTAAAGCTAACTCTCTCTCCTCTGCTCTCATCCTTCTAGATCTATCGGCTGCCTTCGATACTGTGAACCATCAGATCCTCCTCTCCACCCTCTCCGAGTTGAGCATCTCCGGCGCGGCCCACGCTTGGATTGCGTCCTACCTGACAGGTCGCTCCTACCAGGTGGCGTGGCGAGAATCTGTCTCCTCACCACGCGCTCTCACCACTGGTGTCCCCCAGGGCTCTGTTCTAGGCCCTCTCCTATTCTCGCTATACACCAAGTCACTTGGCTCTGTCATAACCTCACATGGTCTCTCCTATCATTGCTATGCAGACGACACACAATTAATCTTCTCCTTTCCCCTTCTGATGACCAGGTGGCGAATCGCATTTCTGCATGTCTGGCAGACATATCAGTGTGGATGACGGATCACCACCTCAAGCTGAACCTCGGCAAGACGGAGCTGCTCTTCCTCCCGGGGAAGGACTGCCCGTTCCATGATCTCGCCATCACGGTTGACAACTCCATTGTGTCCTCCTCCCAGAGCGCCAAGAACCTTGGCGTGATCCTGGACAACACCCTGTCGTTCTCAACCAACATCAAGGCGGTGGCCCGTTCCTGTAGGTTCATGCTCTACAACATCCGCAGAGTACGACCCTGCCTCACACAGGAAGCGGCGCAGGTCCTAATCCAGGCACTTGTCATCTCCCGTCTGGATTACTGCAACTCGCTGTTGGCTGGGCTCCCTGCCTGTGCCATTAAACCCCTTCAACTCATCCAGAACGCCGCAGCCCGTCTGGTGTTCAACCTTCCCAAGTTCTCTCACGTCACCCCGCTCCTCCGTTCTCTCCACTGGCTTCCAGTTGAAGCTGTTGGAGCAGGATCGCATCATCCGCTACAAGACCATGGTGCTTGCCTACGGAGCTGTGAGGGGAACGGCACCTCAGTACCTCCAGGCTCTGATCAGGCCCTACACCCAAACAAGGGCACTGCGTTCATCCACCTCTGGCCTGCTCGCCTCCCTACCACTGAGGAAGTACAGCTCCCGCTCAGCCCAGTCAAAACTGTTCGCTGCTCTGGCCCCCAATGGTGGAACAAACTCCCTCACGACGCCAGGACAGCGGAGTCAATCACCACCTTCCGGAGACACCTGAAACCCCACCTCTTTAAGGAATACCTAGAATAGGATAAGTAATCCCCCCCCCCCTTAAGATTTAGATGCACTATTGTAAAGTGACTGTTCCACTGGATGTCATAAGGTGAATGCACCAATTTGTAAGTCGCTCTGGATAAGAGCGTCTGCTAAATGACTTAAATGTAATGTAATGTAAATGTAATGTTTTTTGGGGGATACCCATCCGATTGTGTGATTTTCTTTTTCAAAGGAAAACATGCAGCAAATCAGGCGATGGTGGTGCCTAGTTCTAGAACTTTCCCATGCCGTACGTCTTGAATGTTATAAAAACTTTTCATTTGCATCCTTAAAATCCCTTGTTTCACTGACCTGAGTATATGTTCATATTGAATGCATATCATTCACTCACTAAGGTCTGAAGAAGAGAGGTTGAAAGATGGAAAAAGGTGGTGAAAACAAAACACACTACAGGTATGAGGTGTCATATGATGAGTGGTATAGTCTTTGACCAATGTTTAAAGACTTAACCCCCCCTCTCATATGATGAGTGGTATAGTCATAAACCAATGTTTAAAGACTTAAACCCCCTCTCATATGATGAGTGGTATAGTCATAAACCAATGTTTAAAGACTTAAACCCCCTCTCATATGATGAGTGGTATAGTCATAAACCAATGTTTAAAGACTTAAACCCCCTCTCATATGATGAGTGGTATAGTCATAAACCAATGTTTAAAGTTAACCCCCCCCCTCTCATATGATGAGTGGTATAGTCATAAACCAATGTTTAAAGACTTAAACCCCCTCTCATATGATGAGTGGTATAGTCATAAACCAATGTTTAAAGTTAACCCCCCCCTCTCATATGATGAGTGGTATAGTCATAAACCAATGTTTAAAGTTAACCCCCCCCTCTCATATGATGAGTGGTATAGTCATACACCAATGTTTAAATACTTAAACCCCCTCTCATATGATGAGTGGTATAGTCATAAACCAATGTTTAAAGACTTAACCCCCCCTCTCATATGATGAGTGGTATAGTCATAAACCAATGTTTAAAGACTTAACCCCCCCTCTCATGTGATGAGTGGTATAGTCATAAACCAATGTTTAAAGACTTAAACCCCCTCTCATGTGATGAGTGGTATAGTCATAAACCAATGTTTAAGGACTTAACCCCCCCTCTCATGTGATGAGTGGTATAGTCATAAACCAATGTTTAAGGACTTAACCCCCCCTCTCATGTGATGAGTGGTATAGTCATAAACCAATGTTTAAAGACTTAAACCCCCTCTCATGTGATGAGTGGTATAGTCATAAACCAATGTTTAAAGACTTAAACCCCCTCTCATGTGATGAGTGGTATAGTCATAAACCAATGTTTAAAGACTTAAACCCCCTCTCATGTGATGAGTGGTATAGTCATAAACCAATGTTTAAAGACTTAAACCCCCTCTCATGTGATGAGTGGTATAGTCATAAACCAATGTTTAAAGACTTAAACCCCCTCTCATGTGATGAGTGGTATAGTCATAAACCAATGTTTAAGGACTTAACCCCCCCTCTCATGTGATGAGTGGTATAGTCATAAACCAATGTTTAAAGACTTAAACCCCCTCTCATGTGATGAGTGGTATAGTCATAAACCAATGTTTAAGGACTTAACCCCCCCTCTCATGTGATGAGTGGTATAGTCATAAACCAATGTTTAAGGACTTAACCCCCCCTCTCATGTGATGAGTGGTATAGTCATAAACCAATGTTCAAGGACTTAACCCCCCCTCTCATGTGATGAGTGGTATAGTCATAAACCAATGTTTAAGGACTTAACCCCCCCTCTCATGTGATGAGTGGTATAGTCATAAACCAATGTTTAAGGACTTAACCCCCCCTCTCATGTGATGAGTGGTATAGTCATAAACCAATGTTTAAGGACTTAACCCCCCCTCTCATGTGATGAGTGGTATAGTCATAAACCAATGTTTAAAGACTTAACCCCCCCTCTCATGTGATGAGTGGTATAGTCATAAACCAATGTTTAAAGACTTAACCCCCCTCTCATATGATGAGTGGTATAGTCTTAAACCAATGTTTAAAGACTTAAACCCCCTCTCATATGATGAGTGGTATAGTCATAAACCAATGTTTAAAGACTTAACCCCCCCTCTCTAGCGTAGCACATTTGCATTTCCAGATGTCTAGATGGGACGCCTGCGTGTCAGGTAGGAGCAAGAGGTTAATAGATGATGTAGAAGTCACCCGAGTCTCTGATCTCTGTACTGGAGCTGGTATAACTTCATGTACAAAGCACATTCAGTTTGTCAGTATGTCTATATGGTGTAGTCTGTCTCCATTCTCATTAGGAAAGTAAATTGTATTCTAAATCAGGATAGGTAGTACCTGTATATACAGTTGAAGTCTGAAGTTTACATACACGTTAGCCAAATACATGTAAACTCAGTTTTTCACAATTCCCAACATTTAATTCAAGTAAAAATTCCCTGTCTTAGGTCAGTTAGGATCACTACTTTATGTTAAGAATGTGCAATGTCAGAATAATAGTAGAGAGAATGATTTATTTCCGCTTTCATTTCTTTCATCACATTCCCAGTGGGTCAGAAGTTTACATACACTCAATTAGTATTTGGTAGCTTTGCCTAACTTGGGTCAAATGTTTCGGGTAGCCTTCCACGACCTTCCCACAATAAGTTAGGTGAATTTTGGCCCATTCCTCCTGACAGAGCTGGTGTAACTGAATTAGGTTTGTAGGTCTCCTTGCTCGCACACACTTTTTCAGTTCTGCCCAAGAATGTTCTATAGCATTGAGGTCAGGGCTTTGTGATGGCCACTCCAATACCTTGACTTTGTTGTCCTTAAGCCATTTTGCCACAATTTTGGAAGTATGCTTGGGAACATTGTCCATTTGGAAGTCCCATTTGTGACCAAGCTTTAACCTCTTGCTCCTACCTGACACGCAGGCGTCCCATCTAGACATCTGGAAATGCAAATGCGCTACACTAAATGCTAATAGCACTCGTTAAAACTGAAACGTTCATTAAAATACACATGCAGGGTAGTAAATTAAAGCTACACTCGTTGTGAATCCAGGCAACGAGTCAGATTTTTAAAATGCTTTTCAGCGAAAGCATGAGAAGCTATTATCTGATAGCATGTAACACCCCAAAAGACCCGCAGGGGACGTAAACAAAATAATTAGCATAGTCGGCGCTACACAAAACGCACAAATAAAATATAAAACATTCATTACATTTGACCATCTTCTTTGTTGGCACTCCTAGATGTCCCATAAACATCACTATTGGGTCTTTTTTCTCGATTAAATCGGTCCATATATAGCCTAGATATCGATCTATGAAGACTGTGTGATCAACGGAAAAAATAGCGTTTTATAACGTAACGTCATTTTTTTTAATTAAAAAAGTCGACAATAAACTTTCACAAAACACTTCGAAATACTTTTGTAATGCAACTTTAGGTATTAGTAAACGTTAATAAGCGATCAAATTGATCATGAGGCGATGTATATTCTATAGCTGTACGTCTGGAAATAATCTCCGGGTAAATCTCAACTAAAATATCCGTTCGGAGACCGGAAGAACTGCGCTGCCTTGTGTCTGTTTGACCAAGAAACAAATCGTAGGCAAATGACAAGACTGTTGACATTGTGTGGAAGCTGTAGGTATTGCAACCTCGGCCCCATTTAATGTGGATCACGTTTAACAATGGGTTGAAGTGGCACATGGATATATTTTCCCATTTTCAGTGATCAGATTTTCCTGCACTTTTCGATGAAACGCACGTTCTGTTATAGTCACAGTCGTGATTTAACCAGTTTTATAAACGTCTGAGTGTTTTCTATCCACACATACTAATCATATGCATATACTATATTCCTGGCATGAGTAGCAGGGCGCTGAAATGTTGCACGATTTTTAACAGAATGTTTGAAAAAGTAGGGGGTAGGAGTGACAGGTTTAACTACCTGACTGATGTCTTGAGATGTTGCTCCAATAGATCCACATAATTTTCCAACCTCATGATGCCATCTATTTTGTGACGTGCACCAGTCCCTTCTGCAACAAAGCACCCCCCAACATGATGCTGCCACCCCCGTTCTTCACGGTTGGGATGGTGTTCTTCAGCTTACAAGCCTACCGCTTTTTCCTCAAAACATAACAATAGTCATTATGGCCAAACAGTTCTATTTTTGTTTCATCAGACCGGAGGACATTTCTCAAAAAAGTATGATCTTTGTCCCCATGTGCAGTTGCAAACCGTAGTCTGGCTTGTTTATGGTGGTTTTGGAGCAGTGGCTTTTTCCTTGCTGAGCGGCCTTTCAGGTTATGTCGATATAGGACTCGTTTTACTGTGGATATAGATAATTTTGTACCTGTTTCCTCCAGCATCTTCACAAAATCCTTTGCTGTTGTTCTGGGATTGATTCGCACTTTTCACACCAAAGTATGTTCATCTCTAGGAGACCGAACGTGTCTCCTTCCTGAGCGGTGTGGCGGCTGCGTGGTCCCATGGTGTTTATACTTGCGTACTATTGTTTGTACAGATGAACGTGGTATCTTCAGGCATTTTGGAAATTGCTCCCGAGGATGAACCAGACTTGTGGAGGTCTACAAGTCTGACGTCTTGGCTGATTTCTTTTGATTTTCCCTTGATGTCAAACAAAGAGGCACTGAGTTTGAAGGTAGGCCTTGAAATACATCCACAAGTACACCTCCAATTGACTCAAATGATGCCAATTAGCCCATCAGAATATTCTAAAGCCATGACATAATTTTCAGGAATTTTCCAAGCTGTTTAATTAAAGGCACAGTCAACTTAGTGTATGTAAACTTCTGACCCACTGGAATTGTGATACAATGAATTGTAAGTGAAATAATCTGTCTGTAAACAATTGTTGGAAAAATTACTTGTGTCATTGTAACGGTTTTCTTCTGGTGAACGAGAGGCGGACCAAAATGCAGCGTGGTTAGTTTTGTACATCTTTAATAAAGATGAAAATACACCAATCTACAAAACAAGAAACAGTCCTATCTGGTGCCACAAACACAAAGACAGGAACAATCACCCACAAAACCCAACACAAAACAGGCTACCTAAATATGGTTCCCAATCAGAGACAATGACTAACACCTGCCTCTGATTTAGAACCATATCAGGCCAAACATAGAAATAGACAAACCAGACACACAACATAGAATGCCCACCCAGCTCACATTATGACCAACACTAAAACAAGGAAAACACACAAGAACGATGGTCAGAACGTGACAGTCATGCTCAAAGTAGATGTCCTAACCGACTTGCCAAAACCATAGTCTGTTTATCAATAAATTTGTGGAGTGGTTAAAAAACAAGTAATGTTTTAATACACACACTTAGGTTTTAATACATACACTTAGGTTGGAGTCATTAGGTTTAATGACTCCAACCTAAGTGTATGTAGACTTCCGACTTCAACTGTATATGCTCAATGAAATAATATAATTTCAAAGTTATAACATTTATCAACACAATTTTAACAGTCCATGACAAACATAACAAATCTGTTGTTCACTGCAACAAGATCCGTAGCTTGTCTGAAATATAGCATGAAGCAAAAAGTGTTACAACACATGTACTGGTATCACTTCATCTTCAAAAATTAAATCGTTTTTTTCCAATGTGTGCCTTGCACAAACATGTGTGTTTGTATTCAGTGTGTGACTGTCAAACCTCAGATGGACAACAAAAGTGGGTGGGGTCAAACGTTTGACTCCACCCACACAGAGCCCTGCCTGACATTTGACTCCGCCCCAAATTGCACACTGCAGTCAGGGGTACTTGGATGGTTAGGGAATCCTACGCTGCTGGTGAGTGGAGAAGGGTGAAATTGCAGACCGCAATTTGTGGCGTTTTCTGATATAAGATTTTCATGATATCAAGTTACACCCGTTGATGCTTGAGATTGGTCCGTGGCCATTTATTGTTGTTGACAATTGTAGCTAAGCCTAACCCTTTTCCTTTACCTCATTCTCCTAACCTGCCATGCTATTTCACCTGACCTGCCATGTTAATTATCCTAACCTGCTATGTAAAAAAAAAATATCTGTGAAGCCATCAGTCTCAGTCTTGATGGAAAAGACGGCATAAACAATAGGAGTGGTGGCCCCAATCAGAGCCAGTCATTTTAGAGCATTGCAACAGTGTTTAATTCATTTCCTGCTTTGCTTTGTCTTCCCGGGAATTAAGGGGTGGCTAATGGAAAACAACTGGGATAATGGGGAATCTGGGAATCTGGCCCCAGTGTTCCATAATGAGACTGTGGGATCTGTGGTGGACGGCCGGGCCGGGAGTACATCAGCTAGGGCAAATTTAGAGGAATTTGTTCCGATTTAGCAATACTCAATACTGATGTACTTTCGTTGTAATTACACATTGAGTGGTGTGTATACTAATAAAGGATTGTTGAATAAACCCTGTGTTGCAATTTTGACAAAATAAAGCGTAAATGTGCGATATTTATGCATTGAAATCTGAAATCATCTGGTGGTTTTGTGAGAATTGTTGTCATGTGTTCAAGCACACGGAAATCTTCCCAACTGGACGCAGACGTTTAAATCAGGACACTCACGTTGTTCGCTCGCACACACACTTACACAGAGAGAGAAGGAAAGAGAGACATACCCCAGAGCCCAGACAGAGACAGTATCGTCTGTCTTCATAATGTCCCAGGCGGTATATGAAAACAGTGATTCAGTGAATTATTTTTATGACGTAATGGTACCGAGAAGTCGAACACAGCTTTTCATTCAACATTGAATGCTTGTCTCTTATGAGAGAGCTATTTTATTTGTCTTTTTTTTGTTGCCGCAAGCTTACAATAAACACTTTAATGACTAGTTCAAACAGCACAGTCACTCTTTGTTAACTAGAGAAAATGCCACTCATTCCACAACTGAATGCTTTGCCTCTTTTTATATACAGCATCTCTTCTACCAGTTGTGACCAGTGGCTGAGCACTGCAGTATCGTATTTCCTGCTTGTTATTGTACAGATGAAACCATATCCCTAGAGCTAAATTCCAAATGGCACCCTATTCCCTTTATAGTGCAGTAGTTTTAACCGAGGCCCATGGGGCTCTTGTCAAAAGTAGTGCACTTTTAGAGGGAAAAGGGTGGCATTTGGGACGTAGACGTAGTCTATAAAGAGCATGCATTTATCCAGATGCAAACATTTGAATCATTTCGGAGTTTGTTGGTGGGAAATATATGGGCTGGCGAGTGTACTCCCTCCTGCTTCCCCCTAAAGAAGAAATGTAACGTGACCTTGATTTGACTAGCCGGGCCGGCAGAGTGGAGTGGCAATGCGGTGGGGTTCTATGTGGGCCCTGCCTGGTGTTACATGTATGTGGAGACAACCGTGGCCCCAAATTGTCTCCATGTGGATCTGATTATGTACAGTAGATGAGAGAGAGAGAGAGAGAGAGAGAGAGAGAGAGAGAGAGAGAGAGAGAGAGAGAGAGAGAGAGAGAGAGAGAGAGAGAGAGAGAGAGAGAGAGGGAGAGAGAGAGAGAGAGAGGCAATGGAGTAATGGAGGTGAGAGGGAGAGAAGGAGAGAGCCCTGATCCTATGGCAGCAGTCCCACAGAGGAGGACCCTGGCTGCCGTCAGGCACCGGAGAGAGAGAGTAGAGACAGGGACATGAGGGTGGCACCAGGGTCTGGGACCATCCCCATGATGGTAAGGTACATGTAGGCTACCAACACAGAAGGCTATTCAATTATTCTTCCTCAGCTCTTAATGTTCCTAGGAGAAATCTTGCCTGAATAATAACCTTTAAGTTAATTGTGGGGTTCTTGACGAGGCATCTATGGTTCTTCAGAATTCTTCAAGGTTCTTGAAATGTATGGAAACCTGCAGATGTGTCCTTTTCATAGCACACAGCAAATTGTCCAGTGTTAACAAGTGTTGGTTTCTCAATGTAACATTTCAAGTCTTGAGTCAAAAGGAAAAATAACACTCAGTGGTGTAAAAGAAACCCAATGTTGGTGTTAATAACCACACCCATCACTATCATACTTCCCAGCATGCTCTATTGCAGGTAGATTTTTTTTAAATTGTTTGTTTCGACATCTATATTTTTGATTGATTCATCTTATACTACTTCAATATAAATAACATCAATTTTCCTAAACTATTCCAATCTGTTACTTGGACTTAATGCACCCATTTTACTAAAATGGTTGTTCCAGTTTAAATGTTTAAGTTAATCTCATATCATGGACTTCACAACCCTAGCAGTCATTCTGAATGCAGGTTGAGGGTGAATAACAATTCTAAATGTTGGATAGCCCCATTCTGGATGGATGCCAATATGAATTACACATCACTTTGCAAGACAGAATAATGTGACTTGCATTCCTGATGTGGCCTGTAAACAATGAGTTTCAGGCCACTGTATTAGGTTTAAACAAGGCCCTTAAAATAAGGCCTTATAAAATTTGTATTGTCTTAAAAACTGCAATTTGAATGACAACATATTCATTAGGATATCACTTGGTGAAGGCCACAGGGCTGAAAATGAATGAACACAGCGCATCGCACACTGGGAAATGTGCTTAAGTCCCTACAGCAAGGCTATCCAATTCTGGTCCTGGAGGCCCTAAACATTTCTTGTTTGGATTTTTGTATACTGCTTCTGCATCTGCTTCAGCTTCTTCTTCTGCCTCTTCTTCTTCTTCTTCTGCCTCTTCTTCTTCTTCTTCCGCTTGTTCTTCTTCTTCTTCTTTGGTATTATGGCGGTCCATAAACAAATATTATAGGTGCATGCCGCCACCTACTGCATTGGCTGTGTTCTTCAGTAACACTTAAATGGTTCCCCTACTGCATCGCTCTCAAGAACCTGATTTGGTTCCAATGTGCACCTTTATTTTCAAGAGTGACAGTACAGTTCTCAAAATGAAGTTGAATCACCATTTTCACTCAAGGTGAAGAAGAAAAAAAAGAACTTACAGAGCCAAAAGTTTTATGAAAGCTTACATTTCCCTAATCATTAAAGTCTGTCAAGTAGTAACTAACATAATAATTGATTTGACTTAAAGCAGCTAGAATTTAAGTAACTAATCTCTTTGTACTTTGGGTTTGAAGGGAGAAAACAGGCTGACCCATAGCGTGACAGTGGTTCTATAAATAATCTGTAGATTGTTGTTCTTCTCTTGAAGGACTGTGTGGGTTTCCTCAACATGCCATCACACTCGGCAGTGGGATTAGACACATTTGACGTAGAGTAAAGTTATGTTTTCACCTGGGATGTGCCAGACATCAGAGCGAGGGATCTCTTTGATGGGGGCTGAGACTGATAAAAAGTGTTTTCTGTCTGTCACTGTTCTCTCCTCTCCATGTTGGTCTGACGGCTCCCTGATCCGTGCAGGAAGGAAGGGGAAAAGGGAGGGAGAATCCGGAGCTCCTGCTTTTAGATGTAGTGGGACAGAGGGGAAGGGGGAGGGAGGGAGAAGAAGAATGGAGGAGGGGAGGAGAGGAGGGGAGGGCAGAGAGTCAAAGAGAGAGAATCCTTCGCAGCTTGTTTCGGATGTAGAAGGAGCGTCAATTTCTGCAATGAATTTGTGAGACCTTATTGGGGAGGTAGGGAAGGCGAGCGAGCGAGAGAGGACAGGACGTGGGGGAGAGAAGAATGTGTGCCGGCTAAACGTCTTGATAAATATTGTGCTGGTGTTTGTGTTGTACCAGATACAATCAGACGAGGGGACTGGGGCGGCTGCCAAGCTACCTTCCATATCACTGAGATAGAAAATCAGCAGCCTATGAGACGAACAAGATTAGAAGCTGCTAAAACATATCAGAAATGCAATGTAGACACGTACAGTCCAGGACAATACTGAGAAATGCAATGTAGACACGTACAGTCCAGGACAATACTGAGAAATGCAATGTAGACACGTACAGTCCAGGACAATACTGAGAAATGCAATGTAGACACGTACAGTCCAGGACAATACTGAGAAATGCAGCGTATGTCCCAAATGGCATCATATTCCTTATTTAGCGCACTACTACCCTATAATGTGACAAGTTATTACCATATAGTGGTAAAAAAAAAGTATTCCATACTTTTCATGAACCTTTTAGAATTCTGAAGAACTGTAGATGCCACGTCAAGAACCCTACTCTAAACTCAAAGGTATTTTTCAGGCAAGAGTTTTCCAAGGAACATTAAGAGCTGAGAAAGAACCATTTAAGATCCTATTTACTTCAGTGTAGGTAGCCTACCAGATGGTCCTAGATCCTGGTGCCACCCTCATGTCTCTCTCTGGAGTCTGGGACTGCTGATTGGATTGGATAATCCCCCCCCCCCCTCTCTCTCTCTCTCTATCTCTCTCTCTAGGCAGGCTGGCAGGCAGGCATAACCTCATCGTCTGAGTTCGAAGGCCTAATTACCCCCACAACAAAAAAGCTGATTATAATTTAGCCCTGGGTCTCTCTTTTCTGACTGTAGAGAGAAAAGGCCTTAACGGTCATGAACAGTCAAAATCATGTTTTTGATGATATTTGGATGAAACCGATCAAGAAACATTACTACTGGTGCCAAAATTTGACTGTAGGTTGTCAGAAAATATTTTAATGAATTTACTCTATTAATCTATGGCAAAGATACTTATATGTATATACTTATATGCCAAGGTAAGTTGCTAGCTGGGTGAATTTTGGCCCATTCCTCCTGACAGAGCTGGTGTAACTGAGTCAGGTTTTTAGGCCTCCTTGCTCGCACACGCTTTTTCAGTTCTGCCCAAGACATTTCTATAGGATTGAAGTTAGGGCTTTGTGATGTCCACTTAAGCCATTTTGCCACAACTTTGGAAGTATGCTTGGGGTCATTGTCCATTTGGAAGACCCATTGCGACCAAGATTGAACTTCCTGACTGATGCCTTAAGATGTTACTTCAAAATGTCAACAAAATTGTCCTCTCATGATGCCATCTATTTTGTGAAGTGCACCAGTCCCTCCTGCAGCCAAGCACCCCCACAACCTGATGCTGCCACCCCTGTGCTTCACGGTTGGGATGGTGTTCTTTCGGCTTGCAAGCATCTCAAGCATCTCATTTTGCACCCCGAGAGTTGCACCCCTTCTGAAAAAACCTACACTCGATCCCTCCGATGTCAACAATTACAGACCAGTATCCCTTCTTTCTTTTCTCTCCAAAACTCTTGAACGTGCCGTCCTTGGCCAGCTCTCCCACTATCTCTCTCTGAATGACCTTCTTGATCCAAATCAGTCAGGTTTCAAGACTAGTCATTCAACTGAGACTGCTCTCCTCTGTATCACGGAGGCGCTCCGCACTGCTAAAGCTAACTCTCTCTCCTCTGCTCTCATCCTTCTAGATCTATTGGCTGCCTTCGATACTGTGAACCATCAGATCCTCCTCTCCACCCTCTCCGAGTTGGGCATCTCCGGCGCGGCCCACGCTTGGATTGCGTCCTACCTGACAGGTCGCTCCTACCAGGTGGCGTGGCGAGAATCTGTCTCCTCACCACGCGCTCTCACCACTGGTGTCCCCCAGGGCTCGGTTCTAGGCCCTCTCCTATTCTCGCTATACACCAAGTCACTTGGCTCTGTCATAACCTCACATGGTCTCTCCTATCATTGCTATGCAGACGACACACAATTAATCTTCTCCTTTCCCCCTTCTGATGACCAGGTGGCGAATCGCATCTCTGCATGTCTGGCAGACATATCAGTGTGGATGACGGATCACCACCTCAAGCTGAACCTCGGCAAGACGGAGCTGCTCTTCCTCCCGGGAAGGACTGCCCGTTCCATGATCTCGCCATCACGGTTGACAACTCCATTGTGTCCTCCTCCCAAAGCGCTAAGAACCTTGGCGTGATCCTGGACAACACCCTGTCGTTCTCAACCAACATCAAGGCGGTGGCCCGTTCCTGTAGGTTCATGCTCTACAACATCCGCAGAGTACGACCCTGCCTCACACAGGAAGCGGCGCAGGTCCTAATCCAGGCACTTGTCATCTCCCGTCTGGATTACTGCAACTCGCTGTTGGCTGGGCTCCCTGCCTGTGCCATTAAACCCCTTCAACTCATCCAGAACGCAGCAGCCCGTCTGGTGTTCAACCTTCCCAAGTTCTCTCACGTCACCCCGCTCCTCCGTTCTCTCCACTGGCTTCCAGTTGAAGCTCGCATCCGCTACAAGACCATGGTGCTTGCCTACGGAGCTGTGAGGGGAACGGCACCTCAGTACCTCCAGGCTCTGATCAGGCCTTACACCCAAACAAGAGCACTGCGTTCATCCACCTCTGGCCTGCTCGCCTCCCTACCACTGAGGAAGTACAGCTCCCGCTCAGCCCAGTCAAAACTGTTCGCTGCTCTGGCCCCCCAATGGTGGAACAAACTCCCTCACGACGCCAGGACAGCGGAGTCAATCACCACCTTCCGGAGACACCTGAAACCCCACCTCTTTAAGGAATACCTAGGATAGGATAAGTAATCCCTCTCACCCCCCTTTAAGATTTAGATGCACTATTGTAAAGTGACTGTTCCACTGGATGTCATAAGGTGAATGCACCAATTTGTAAGTCGCTCTGGATAAGAGCGTCTGCTAAATGACTTAAATGTAAAATGTAAATGTAAATTTTTTCCTTCCAAACACAACAATGGTCATTATGGCCAAACAGTTCTATTTTTGTTTCAGTAGACCGGAGGACATTTCTCCAAAAAGTACAATCTTTGTCCCTATGTGCAGTTGCAAACCGTAGTCTGACCTTTTATGGCGGTTTTGGAGCAGTGGCTTCTTCCTTGCTGAGCGGCCTTTCAGGTTATGTTGATGCTTATCCTTTAACATCATGCTGTGTGTGACTGCTGTCTTTCCTTCGGCCATATGCAGTGGTGTTGTGGTGCTTGGAGAATTGGGTATACTCTAATTTAGCCAAAATGTTCCCAAATGGCCCGCCCAGCGAAGGAAAGGCACCCTGTGTGAAAAATCCTATGTTTGTGTTTTTTAGGTGTTTTCCTACAGATTTTTTCAGATTTTCACTCTCAAAATCACACTTTTTTTAATGGAAAAAAATGTGATGGTCTAGGTCCACAACATTGCTTAAACCACATCAATCTGATTGGGTGGGCCTGTCAGGGCCTGGCTCCCCAGTGGGTGGGCCTCTGTCCACCCAGACCCATCCATGTCTACGCCCCTCATGTAAACAGCTCATGAATAACAATTGTGCATCACAAATAGCCGACTAACCAACACTACGGACTAAACCTTTTCAATACCTGGCTTGCATACCCATTGTTGCCTTGGACAGCATTTACTGGTAGGTATAAGTTAAAACGTCTTGCCTATGTAATTCTTCTGTGAGCTGCTCCATGCCAAAACCAGTTGAGAGCTGCACACTTGCTGCCTGCAGATGATATGCAGCGCTTATGTGAATATATTTCAAGTGCTTTGCGATTATGTTGGCGACTTTGTGCATGATATCACTATTGTACCACATAATTGATAAGTTGTATAACACCACTAAACTACTTTGATACGCATTCATAGGGATTAAGAAGTGAGTATAGGAAATGCCCACTGAAAAAAAGTGGGTTTACACTTATACCTGCGTATACCTCCCACTACACCACTGGACTTTTGTGTTTTACAAAAAGGGACCTCTCCTAAGTGAGTGCATTAGTACTACTGTTGCTGTCCTTTCAGAATAACAAACCTGTCACACAATGAAGACATATAGGTTCACCACTGTACTAACCTGTCACACACTGAAGACCTATAGGTTCACCACTGTACTAACCTGTCACACACTGAAGACCTATAGGTTCACCACTGTACTAACCTGTCACACACTGAAGACCTATAGGTTCACCACTGAAGACCTATAGGTTCACCACTGAAGACCTATAGGTTCACCACTGAAGACCTATAGGTTCACCACTGAAGACCTAAAGGTTCACCACTGTACTAACCTGTCACACACTGAAGACCTATAGGTTCACCACTGAAGACCTATAGGTTCACCACTGAAGAACTATAGGCTCACCACTGTACTAACCGGTCACACACTGAAGAACTATAGGTTCACCACTATACTAACCTGTCACACAATGAAGACCTATAGGTTCACCACTGAAGACCTATAGGTTCACCACTGTACTAACCTGTCACACACTGAAGACCTATAGGTTCACCACTGTACTAACCTGTCACACACTGAAGACCTATAGGTTCACCACTGAAGACCTATAGGTTCACCACTGTACTAACCTGTCACACACTGAAGACCTATAGGTTCATCACTGAAGACCTATAGGCTCACCACTGTACTAACCTGTCACACACGGAAGACCTATAGGTTCACCACTGAAGACCTATAGGTTCACCACTGAAGACCTATAGGTTCACCACTGTACTAACCTGTCACACACTGAAGACCTATAGGGTAACCACTGAAGACCTATAGGTTCTGTCAGGACCCGGTTATGAACCCGGGTCTCCGGAGTGAGAAACAGTCACTTAACCAACTGAGCCACGAATAGTCGGCAGAACCCAGAAGATGAGGCAGACACAGCAGTACTTGAGACGGTGTATTTAATGAAGTAAAAAGTGAAGTTCTTCAGGAAAAC
This sequence comes from Oncorhynchus gorbuscha, assembly GCF_021184085.1. NCBI lineage: Eukaryota > Metazoa > Chordata > Actinopteri > Salmoniformes > Salmonidae > Oncorhynchus > Oncorhynchus gorbuscha. The sequence continues at coordinate 70,644 of NW_025744671.1, forward strand.
ATGTAACTCCACAACCTCAAAAGGAATTCCACAAGACCAAAGGTAATCCTCCAAGACAAAAAAGGTAAATCCACAAGGTGGAAGGTAAAGCACAAAAAGCCTCAAAAGATACTCAAAAACAAACAAGAACAAAAAACAGAATTCCACAAGAGAGTCCACCGGGATCAACAAGAGTTCACAGAGTACTAGGGCTGGGTGCTAACATACAAACACAGAGCAAAGAACAGAGGAAAACAAAGGGTTTAAATACAATCAGGGGAAACGAGGCACAGGTGCAAATAATATTGGGGATCAAGGGAAAACAAAAGGTCAAAAGGCACAATGGGGGCATCTAGTGACCAAAAACCGGAACAACCCTGGCCAAATCCTGACAGGTTCACCACTGTACTAACCTGTCACACACTGAAGACCTATAGGTTCACCACTGAAGACCTATAGGTTCACCACTGTACTAACCTGTCACACACTGAAGACCTATAGGTTCACCACTGTACTAACCTGTCACACAATGAAGACCTATAGGTTCACCACTGTACTAACCTGTCAGACACTGAAGACCTATAGGTTCACCACTGTACTAACCTGTCACACAATGAAGACATATAGGTTCACCACTGTACTAACCTGTCAGACACTGAAGACCTAAAGGTTCACCACTGTACTAACCTGTCACACAATGAAGACCTATAGGTTCACCACTGTACTAACCTGTCAGACACTGAAGACCTATAGGTTCATCACTGAAGACCTATAGGTTCACCACTGTACTAACCTGTCACACACGGAAGACCTATAGGTTCACCACTGAAGACCTATAGGTTCACCACTGAAGACCTATAGGTTCACCACTGAAGACCTAAAGGTTCATCACTGAAGACCTATAGGTTCACCACTGTACTAACCTGTCACACACTGAAGACCTATAGGTTTACCACTGAAGACCTATAGGTTCACCACTGTACTAACCTGTCAGACACTGAAGACCTATAGGTTCATCACTGAAGACCTATAGGTTCACCACTGAAGACCTAAAGGTTCACCACTGAAGACCTATAGGTTCACCACTGTACTAACCTGTCACACACTGAAGACCTATAGGTTCACCACTGAAGACCTATAGGTTCACCACTGTACTAACCTGTCACACACGGAAGACCTATAGGTTCACCACTGAAGACATATAGGTTCACCACTGAAGACCTATAGGTTCACCACTGAAGACCTATAGGTTCACCACTGAAGACCTATAGGTTCATCACTGTACTAACCTGTCACCCACTGAAGACCTATAGGTTCACCACTGTCACACACTGAAGACCTATAGGTTCACCACTCTACTAACCTGTCACACACTGAAGACCTATAGGTTCACCACTGTACTAACCTGTCACACACTGAAGACCTATAGGCTCACCACTGAAGACCTATAGGTTCATCACTGAAGACCTATAGGTTCACCACTGAAGACCTATAGGTTCACCACTGAAGACCTATAGGTTCATCACTGAAGACCTATAGGTTCACCACTGAAGACCTATAGGTTCACCACTCTACTAACCTGTCACACACTGAAGACCTATAGGTTCACCACTGTACTAACCTGTCACACACTGAAGACCTATAGGCTCACCACTGAAGACCTATAGGTTCACCACTGAAGACCTATAGGTTCACCACTGAAGACCTATAGGTTCACCACTGAAGACCTATAGGTTCACCACTGAAGACCTATAGGTTCACCACTGAAGACCTATAGGTTCACCACTGAAGACCTATAGGTTCACCACTGTACTAACCTGTCACACACTGAAGACCTAAAGGTTCATCACTGTACTAACCTGTCACCCACTGAAGACCTATAGGTTCACCACTGTCACACACTGAAGACCTATAGGTTCACCACCTATAGGTTCACCACTGAAGACCTATAGGTTCACCACTGAAGACCTATAGGTTCATCACTGTACTAACCTGTCACCCACTGAAGACCTATAGGTTCACCACTGTCACACACTGAAGACCTATAGGTTCACCACTGTACTAACCTGTCACACACTGAAGACCTATAGGTTCACCACTCTACTAACCTGTCACACACTGAAGACCTATAGGTTCACCACTGTACTAACCTGTCACACACTGAAGACCTATAGGCTCACCACTGAAGACCTATAGGTTCACCACTGAAGACCTATAGGTTCATCACTGAAGACCTATAGGTTCACCACTGAAGACCTATAGGTTCACCACTGAAGACCTATAGGTTCATCACTGAAGACCTATAGGTTCACCACTGAAGACCTATAGGTTCACCACTCTACTAACCTGTCACACACTGAAGACCTATAGGTTCACCACTGTACTAACCTGTCACACACTGAAGACCTATTGGCTCACCACTGAAGACCTATAGGTTCACCACTGAAGACCTATAGTTTCACCACTGAAGACCTATAGGTTCACCACTGAAGACCTATAGGTTCACCACTGAAGACCTATAGGTTCACCACTGAAGACCTATAGGTTCACCACTGAAGACCTATAGGTTCACCACTGTACTAACCTGTCACACACTGAAGACCTAAAGGTTCATCACTGTACTAACCTGTCACACACTGAAGACCTAAAGGTTCACCACTCTACTAACCTGTCACACACTGAAGACCTATAGGTTCACCACTGTACTAACCTGTCACACACTGAAGACCTATAGGTTCATCACTGAAGACCTATAGGTTCACCACTGAAGACCTATAGGTTCACCACTGAAGACCTAAAGGTTCATCACTGAAGACCTATAGGTTCACCACTGTACTAACCTGTCACACACTGAAGACCTATAGGTTCATCACTGAAGACCTATAGGTTCACACACTGAAGACCTATAGGTTCACCACTGTACTAACCTGTCAGACACTGAAGACCTATAGGTTCACCACTGAAGACCTATAGGTTCATCACTGAAGACCTATAGGTTCACCACTGAAGACCTATAGGTTCACCACTGAAGACCTATAGGTTCATCACTCTACCTAAGGTTCATCACTGAAGACCTATAGGTTCACCACTGTACTAACCTGTCACACACTGAAGACCTATAGGTTTACCACTGAAGACCTATAGGTTCACACACTGAAGACCTATAGGTTCACCACTGAAGACCTATAGGTTCACCAGGTTCACCTGTCACACCAGAGACCATGGGTTCACCACTAGGTATGAAGACCTTAGGTTCACCACTGAAGACCTATAGGTTCATCACTGTACTAACCTGTCACCCACTGAAGACCTATAGGTTCACCACTGTCACACACTGAAGACCTATAGGTTCACCACTGTACTAACCTGTCACACACTGAAGACCTATAGGTTCACCACTCTACTAACCTGTCACACACTGAAGACCTATAGGTTCACCACTGTACTAACCTGTCACACACTGAAGACCTATAGGCTCACCACTGAAGACCTATAGGTTCACCACTGAAGACCTATAGGTTCATCACTGAAGACCTATAGGTTCACCACTGAAGACCTATAGGTTTCACTGAAGACCTATAGGTTCATCACTGAAGACCTATAGGTTCACCACTGAAGACCTATAGGTTCACCACTCTACTAACCTGTCACACACTGAAGACCTATAGGTTCACCACTGTACTAACCTGTCACACACTGAAGACCTATAGGCTCACCACTGAAGACCTATAGGTTCACCACTGAAGACCTATAGTTTCACCACTGAAGACCTATAGGTTCACCACTGAAGACCTATAGGTTCACCACTGAAGACCTATAGGTTCACCACTGAAGACCTATAGGTTCACCACTGAAGACCTATAGGTTCACCACTGTACTAACCTGTCACACACTGAAGACCTAAAGGTTCATCACTGTACTAACCTGTCACACACTGAAGACCTAAAGGTTCACCACTCTACTAACCTGTCACACACTGAAGACCTATAGGTTCACCACTGTACTAACCTGTCACACACTGAAGACCTATAGGTTCACCACTGAAGACCTATAGGTTCACCACTGAAGACCTATAGGTTCACCACTGAAGACCTATAGGTTCACCACTGAAGACCTATAGGTTCACCACTGAAGACCTGAAGAAAGGTTCATCACTGAAGACCTGAAGATAGGTTCACCACTGTACTAACCTGTCACACACTGAAGACCTATAGGTTCATCACTGAAGACCTATAGGTTCACACACTGAAGACCTATAGGTTCACCACTGTACTAACCTGTCAGACACTGAAGACCTATAGGTTCACCACTGAAGACCTATAGGTTCACCACTGAAGACCTATAGGTTACCACTGAAGACCTATAGGTTTCACCTATAGGTTCACCACTGAAGACCTAAAGGTTCATCACTGAAGACCTATAGGTTCACCACTGTACTAACCTGTCACACACTGAAGACCTATAGGTTTACCACTGAAGACCTATAGGTTCACCACTGTACTAACCTGTCAGACACTGAAGACCTATAGGTTCATCACTGAAGACCTATAGGTTCACCACTGAAGACCTAAAGGTTCACCACTGAAGACCTATAGGTTCACCACTGTACTAACCTGTCACACACTGAAGACCTATAGGTTCACCACTGAAGACCTATAGGTTCACCACTGTACTAACCTGTCACACACTGAAGACCTATAGGTTCACCACTGAAGACATATAGGTTCACCACTGAAGACCTATAGGTTCACCACTGAAGACCTATAGGTTCACCACTGAAGACCTATAGGTTCATCACTGTACTAACCTGTCACCCACTGAAGACCTATAGGTTCACCACTGTCACACACTGAAGACCTATAGGTTCACCACTCTACTAACCTGTCACACACTGAAGACCTATAGGTTCACCACTGTACTAACCTGTCACACACTGAAGACCTATAGGCTCACCACTGAAGACCTATAGGTTCACCACTGAAGACCTATAGGTTCATCACTGAAGACCTATAGGTTCACCACTGAAGACCTATAGGTTCACCACTGAAGACCTATAGGTTCATCACTGAAGACCTATAGGTTCACCACTGAAGACCTATAGGTTCACCACTCTACTAACCTGTCACACACTGAAGACCTATAGGTTCACCACTGTACTAACCTGTCACACACTGAAGACCTATAGGCTCACCACTGAAGACCTATAGGTTCACCACTGAAGACCTATAGGTTCACCACTGAAGACCTATAGGTTCACCACTGAAGACCTATAGGTTCACCACTGAAGACCTATAGGTTCACCACTGAAGACCTATAGGTTCACCACTGAAGACCTGAAGATAGGTTCACCACTGTACTAACCTGTCACACACTGAAGACCTAAAGGTTCATCACTGTACTAACCTGTCACCCACTGAAGACCTATAGGTTCACCACTGTCACACACTGAAGACCTATAGGTTCACCACTGAAGACCTATAGGTTCACCACTGAAGACCTATAGGTTCACCACTGAAGACCTATAGGTTCATCACTGTACTAACCTGTCACCCACTGAAGACCTATAGGTTCACCACTGTACTAACCTGTCACACACTGAAGACCTATAGGTTCACCACTGTACTAACCTGTCACACACTGAAGACCTATAGGTTCACCACTCTACTAACCTGTCACACACTGAAGACCTATAGGTTCACCACTGTACTAACCTGTCACACACTGAAGACCTATAGGCTCACCACTGAAGACCTATAGGTTCACCACTGAAGACCTATAGGTTCATCACTGAAGACCTATAGGTTCACCACTGAAGACCTATAGGTTCACCACTGAAGACCTATAGGTTCATCACTGAAGACCTATAGGTTCACCACTGAAGACCTATAGGTTCACCACTCTACTAACCTGTCACACACTGAAGACCTATAGGTTCACCACTGTACTAACCTGTCACACACTGAAGACCTATTGGCTCACCACTGAAGACCTATAGGTTCACCACTGAAGACCTATAGTTTCACCACTGAAGACCTATAGGTTCACCACTGAAGACCTATAGGTTCACCTATAGGTTCACCACTGAAGACCTATAGGTTCACCACTGAAGACCTATAGGTTCACCACTGAAGACCTATAGGTTCACCACTGTACTAACCTGTCACACACTGAAGACCTAAAGGTTCATCACTGTCACTGAAACCTAAAGGTTCATCACTGTACTAACCTGTCACACACTGAAGACCTAAAGGTTCACCACTCTACTAACCTGTCACACACTGAAGACCTATAGGTTCACCACTGTACTAACCTGTCACACACTGAAGACCTATAGGTTCATCACTGAAGACCTATAGGTTCACCACTGAAGACCTATAGGTTCACCACTGAAGACCTAAAGGTTCATCACTGAAGACCTATAGGTTTCACTGTGAAGACTAACCTGTCACACACTGAAGACCTATAGGTTCATCACTGAAGACCTATAGGTTCACACACTGAAGACCTATAGGTTCACCACTGTACTAACCTGTCAGACACTGAAGACCTATAGGTTCACCACTGAAGACCTATAGGTTCACCACTGAAGACCTATAGGTTTACCACTGAAGACCTATAGGTTCACCACTGAAGACCTATAGGTTCACCACTGAAGACCTATAGGTTCACCACTGAAGACCTATAGGTTCACCACTGAAGACCTAACCTGTCACACACTGAAGACCTAAAGGTTCATCACTGTACTAACCTATAGGTTCACCCACTGAAGACCTATAGGTTCACCACTGTCACACACTGAAGACCTATAGGTTCACCACTGAAGACCTATAGGTTACTAGGTTCACCACTGAAGACCTATAGGTTCACCACTGACTAACCTGTCACACACTGAAGACCTAAAGGTTCATCACTGTACTAACCTGTCACACACTGAAGACCTATAGGTTCACCACTCTACTAACCTGTCACACACTGAAGACCTATAGGTTCACCACTGTACTAACCTGTCAGGTTCACCACTGTACTAACCTGTCACACTGAAGACCTATAGGTTCATCACTGAAGACCTGTTCACCACTGAAGACCTATAGGTTCACCACTGAAGACCTATAGGTTCATCACTGAAGACCTATAGGTTCACCACTGAAGACCTAGGTTCACCACTGAAGACCTATAGGTTCATCACTGAAACCTAGGTTCACACACTGAAGACCTATAGGTTCACCACTGTACTAACCTGTCAGACACTGAAGACCTATAGGTTCATCACTGAAGACCTATAGGTTCACCACTGAAGACCTATAGGTTCACCACTGAAGACCTAAAGGTTCACCACTGAAGACCTATAGGTTCACCACTGAAGACCTATAGGTTCACCACTGAAGACCTAAAGGTTCATCACTGAAGACCTATAGGTTCACCACTGTACTAACCTGTCACACACTGAAGACCTAAAGGTTCATCACTGTACTAACCTGTCACCCACTGAAGACCTATAGGTTCACCACTGTCACACACTGAAGACCTATAGGTTCACCACTGAAGACCTATAGGTTCACCACTGAAGACCTATAGGTTCACCACTGAAGACCTATAGGTTCATCACTGTACTAACCTGTCACCCACTGAAGACCTATAGGTTCACCACTGTCACACACTGAAGACCTATAGGTTCACCACTGTACTAACCTGTCACACACTGAAGACCTATAGGTTCACCACTCTACTAACCTGTCACACACTGAAGACCTATAGGTTCACCACTGTACTAACCTGTCACACACTGAAGACCTATAGGCTCACCACTGAAGACCTATAGGTTCACCACTGAAGACCTATAGGTTCATCACTGAAGACCTATAGGTTCACCACTGAAGACCTATAGGTTCACCACTGAAGACCTATAGGTTCATCACTGAAGACCTATAGGTTCACCACTGAAGACCTATAGGTTCACCACTGTACTAACCTGTCACACACTGAAGACCTATTGGCTCACCACTGAAGACCTATAGGTTCACCACTGAAGACCTATAGTTTCACCACTGAAGACCTATAGGTTCACCACTGAAGACCTATAGGTTCACCACTGAAGACCTATAGGTTCACCACTGAAGACCTATAGGTTCACCACTGAAGACCTATAGGTTCACCACTGTACTAACCTGTCACACACTGAAGACCTAAAGGTTCATCACTGTACTAACCTGTCACACACTGAAGACCTAAAGGTTCACCACTCTACTAACCTGTCACACACTGAAGACCTATAGGTTCACCACTGTACTAACCTGTCACACACTGAAGACCTATAGGTTCATCACTGAAGACCTATAGGTTCACCACTGAAGACCTATAGGTTCACCACTGAAGACCTAAAGGTTCATCACTGAAGACCTATAGGTTCACCACTGTACTAACCTGTCACACACTGAAGACCTATAGGTTCATCACTGAAGACCTATAGGTTCACACACTGAAGACCTATAGGTTCACCACTGTACTAACCTGTCAGACACTGAAGACCTATAGGTTCACCACTGAAGACCTATAGGTTCACCACTGAAGACCTATAGGTTTACCACTGAAGACCTATAGGTTCACCACTGAAGACCTATAGGTTCACCACTGAAGACCTATAGGTTCACCACTGAAGACCTATAGGTTCACCACTGTACTAACCTGTCACACACTGAAGACCTAAAGGTTCATCACTGTACTAACCTGTCACCCACTGAAGACCTATAGGTTCACCACTGTCACACACTGAAGACCTATAGGTTCACCACTGAAGACCTATAGGTTCACCACTGAAGACCTATAGGTTCACCACTGTCACACACTGAAGACCTATAGGTTCACCACTGAAGACCTATAGGTTCACCACTGAAGACCTATAGGTTCACCACTGTACTAACCTGTCACACACTGAAGACCTAAAGGTTCATCACTGTACTAACCTGTCACACACTGAAGACCTATAGGTTCACCACTGTACTAACCTGTCACACACTGAAGACCTATAGGTTCATCACTGAAGACCTATAGGTTCACCACTGAAGACCTATAGGTTCACCACTGAAGACCTAAAGGTTCATCACTGAAGACCTATAGGTTCACCACTGTACTAACCTGTCACACACTGAAGACCTATAGGTTCATCACTGAAGACCTATAGGTTCACACACTGAAGACCTATAGGTTCACCACTGTACTAACCTGTCAGACACTGAAGACCTATAGGTTCATCACTGAAGACCTATAGGTTCACCACTGAAGACCTATAGGTTCACCACTGAAGACCTATAGGTTCACCACTGAAGACCTAAAGGTTCATCACTGAAGACCTATAGGTTCACCACTGAAGACCTATAGGTTCACCACTGAAGACCTAAAGGTTCATCACTGAAGACCTATAGGTTCACCACTGTACTAACCTGTCACACACTGAAGACCTATAGGTTTACCACTGAAGACCTATAGGTTCACCACTGTACTAACCTGTCACACACTGAAGACCTATAGGTTCACCACTGAAGACCTATAGGTTCACCACTGTACTAACCTGTCACACACTGAAGACCTATAGGTTCACCACTGAAGACCTATAGGTTCACCACTGAAGACCTATAGGTTCACCACTGAAGACCTATAGGTTCACCACTGAAGACCTAAAGGTTCATCACTGAAGACCTATAGGTTCACCACTGAAGACCTATAGGTTCACCACTGAAGACCTAAAGGTTCATCACTGAAGACCTATAGGTTCACCACTGTACTAACCTGTCACACACTGAAGACCTATAGGTTTACCACTGAAGACCTATAGGTTCACCACTGTACTAAACTGTCACACACTGAAGACCTATAGGTTCACCACTGAAGACCTATAGGTTCACCACTGTACTAACCTGTCACACACTGAAGACCTATAGGTTCACCACTGAAGACCTATAGGTTCACCACTGAAGACCTATAGGTTCACCACTGAAGACCTATAGGTTCACCACTTTACTAACCTGTCACACACTGAAGACCTATAGATTCACCACTGTACTAACCTGTCACACACTGAAGACCTATAGGTTCACCACTGCGCAAACATGTCTATAATAGGTATGAAGGCTGTTATGATACTGTATTAATGTTTCAAGAAAGGAGTGTATATATTTGGCGCGGCGAAACGGTTTTATGCACTGCCTGGATGGAAGCTGATAATTATTAGTTTTTTTCTCAGGAAGAAATGATGAGTCCTCACTGTTCGAGACCGAGTCAAGACCGACTTTTTACAACACCTAGACAAGACCAGCCTGCATGAGACCAGATTCGAGACTGAGACCAGTCCGAGGACCAGACCAGCTTGACCATCCTGAGTACTACAACACTGGCTAAACATATTCTCACTCTTATCCATAATAATCTCATCATGTAGACTAGCCTACCCACATCGCCTACTCTCACTGTATCTGCAAACTGTTGGCTACAGAGCATGTGTCAAGACCAGAGTAGGTACATTTGCTATTTAATGCAAAAGTTTTTGTGTCAAAATCCGTTTAGTAGAAAGACACCACTGGTGGTAAATTTGTGCGTATTTTCTTATGCAGATTTTAGAATATTCGCATGAAAATCTGTTGCCAGTTGAATGGAAATCTTGATATTGATGCAATTTTAATGTTGTTTTATTTGCGTTGTGTCTCACCATATTTGCTTGAGATGATTGTACTGAGATGATCCAAGTTGCTTGACATAGGCGTTTCAAAGAGCTGTCAGTCAAGGCTGTCAGTCAAACTTCCTGGTAGTTAGCCATGAGAGAAAAAGTCATTTTGTATTTCTATCCCCTTTAAGCGTTTTATTCACCAAGCCCTGGGGACAGCTCAACAGCCTGAAGTGTACAGGGTAAAGTACCCATATGGATATATTTACCAACATTTATTGTGGTATGCCTATGTGGTCTTACGAACACCAGATGCATCAAGGTTTTATTTTTAATCCCAGCCTCCATCCCCGCAGGAGAGGAGGACTTTTGGTAGGCCATCATTGTAAATGAGAATTTGTTCTTAACTCACTTGCCCAGTTAAATAAAATAAAATACAATTCATTAATTGAGAGAGAGAGAGAGAGAGAGAGAGAGAGAGAGAGAGAGAGAGAGAGAGAGAGAGAGAGAGAGAGAGAGAGAGAGAGAGAGAGAGAGAGAGAGAGAGAGAGAGAGAGAGAGACAGAGAGAGAGAGAGAGAGACAGAGACAGAGGGAGAGAGAGAGAGAGAGAGAGAGACAGAGGGAGAGAGCGCAAGCGAGCACTCAGTCTGGCCCTGTTTAAACCCAACGCCATACTGAACTGATCCAGAACAGCAGTAGCTTCAGCCTCGCATTTGCTTTGGCTGCTACTCTCATTACTTCATTATGTCTGGTGCAATTAATGAACATGGAATCAGGAAGAGAAGGCTGAAGTGAGTGTCCCACGTGGCACCCTATTCCCTACATAGTGCACTACTTTTGACGAGACCCATCGGCCCTGGTCAAAAATAGTGCATTACATGGGGAATAGCTATTTGGGACTCAAACTGAGACTGAGGTTGGGTCCCAACAACATTCACATCAGAATTTTTTATGTCTTTTTTTAAAGGGTGTTTTAATGTCATCCTCATGTGTTTGTACAACGTTCCTAAAAACAAACAGTGTAGCTCAGTCAGTGTCTCCTGTCTACAGAATAGCACCACGTTTCAACCTATGATGTATATATTGTATGTAGTATGTCTATGGTCTGTCAACTTCACACTGTACAACACCCAGGGTCAATAAATAGAATGCTGACTTGATGTGTGTCTGTGTGTGATCTCTGTGTGGTGTACATTTAGTCCCTCATGTTACATACTGTGGGCACTATTTTCGGCTGTGCTCGTGTCAAAAGCACGCTCTTTGGCAATTGTGACTTGTGAAAGCCAGCACTCTGCTCTTTTCCAACCCCTGTCTTACATCAGCTTGCTTGCGCTGAGGTGGGAGGAGTGGAAATATTTGCTGTGTGCCCTTAAAAACATTTCAAACATCTCAAAGTACCAATTTCAAGCAATGCTACTGATGATATTTAAGACTCACCAAAAGCTAGTCTTTGTGGTTACGCAAATTGTTATGGCATTGATTTTACCAGCGGAGGTGCACAGTAGCCTAATCAGTAGCCTATAACCAATTTTTATTAAAATATCACAAGCAGCATAACAGTCAACAGACATTCCATGTTTTCCTTTATATTGGACATTATTTTTGTCCATGCAGCTTCCGTGAAAAGTTTAGACTCATTAGGCCTACAGTTGAAGTCAGAAGTTTACATACACAGGCCATATCAGGCGATGGTACTGTAGGCTAATTTTATTACAACTCTTTGGGCAATGTCCAATTGGCTCCTGTGTCATCCCCAGCACAGCCTGGTAGAGTGGGGCGACAGGTAGTCTAGTGGTTTGAGCGTTGGGTTAGTAACCAGAATCTTGCTAGATCGAGTCCCTGAGCTGACAAGGTAATAATCTGACATTCTGCCCCTGAACAAGGCAGTTACAGTTAGCCCATTGCTCCTATGCCGTCATTGTAAATAAGATTTTGTTCTTAACTGACTTGCCTAGTTATATATATATATAAGTATTATTTTTAAGAGTCAGGCACCTGCAGGTCTGCCTGCAGAGCATAACTGTAACTTCTCTTAACCATGAAAAGTGACACTGCAGTTCAAAGTAACTTCTTGCTTTGAAACCTTTTTTTTCCTCTGTGCCTCGCTTGCGCTCTCTCCCTCTGTCTCTCTCTCTCTCTCTCTCTCTCCCTCTGTCTCTGTCTCTCTCTCTCTCTCCCTCTGTCTCTCTCTCTCTCTCTCTCTCTCTCTCTCTCTCTCTCTCTCTCTCTCTCTCTCTCTCTCTCTCTCTCTCTCTCTCTCTCTCTCTCTCTCTCTCTCTCTCTCTCTCTCTCTCTCTCTCACTCTCTGTCTATCTCTCTCCATATTTTCCTCCCTCTTTCCCTCTCTCTCCCTGGGGGTTATTATTGTTAATCATCTTATTATAGTTGTTTCCCAGAGTGGATGGTGGATCCAGGTTGGAGGCCCGGGCGGGGCAGGCGGGCTGGGCAGATGAAAGGTCATCTCCTGGGCCCTGTAGACAAAGAGGATGCATCCCAAATAGCACCCTATTCACTGTGCAATGCATTACCTTGGTTAAAAGTAGTGCACTTTATAGTGCATAGGGTGCGATTTGGGACACCGGCAGAGAGACACAGAGCAGTCAACAGATCAAAGAAGATGCTGATGATTTGCCAGCATGATATCTCTTTGATATTATCAGACACACAAAGCATCAGCCTTGACTGGCCGGACAGATGACAATGTTTGATCATCACATTGATACCTTTTCAAAGCCATACTTTTTGAGTCCATAATGCATAATTTTATTCTATGGATTTTATTTTGTACTGTGTATTAGGTTACACTTGCTGTCCCTTGAAAATTGGAAGGGGAAAGTAGTAATAATGCATGTCATACAACAAAGCCCAGTAGGAGACATTTCCCTGCCGGGAAACTACACTCTTAGAAAAAAGGTTCCAAAAGTGTTCTTTGCCAAGGGACAGGGTTCTACCAAGAACCGTTTTGATCAGGAGAACTCTTTACGGAAGACAAGGGTTCTTTGCCAAGGGACAGGGTTCTACCAAGAACCGTTTTGATCAGGAGAACTCTTTACGGAAGACAAGGGTTCTTTGCCAAGGGACAGGGTTCTACCAAGAACCGTTTTGATCAGGAGAACTCTTTACGGGAGACAAGGGTTCTTTGCCAAGGGACAGGGTTCTACCAAGAACCGTTTTGATCAGGAGAACTCTTTACGGAAGACAAGGGTTCTTTGCCAAGGGACAGGGTTCTACCAAGGACTGTTTTGATCAGGAGAACTCTTTACGGGAGACAAGGGTTCTTTGCCAAGGGACAGGGTTCTACCGAGAACCGTTTTGATCAGGAGAACTCTTTACGGAAGACAAGGGTTCTTTGCCAAGGGACAGGGTTCTACCGAGAACCGTTTTGATCAGGAGAACTCTTTACGGAAGACAAGGGTTCTTTGCCAAGGGACAGGGTTCTACCGAGAACCGTTTTGATCAGGAGAACTCTTTACGGAAGACAAGGGTTCTTTGCCAAGGGACAGGGTTCTACCAAGAACCGTTTTGATCAGGAGAACTCTTTACGGAAGACAAGGGTTCTTTGCCAAGGGACAGGGTTCTACCAAGAACCGTTTTGATCAGGAGAACTCTTTACGGGAGACAAGTGTTCTTTGTAAGGCACCGGGTGCTACCTAGAACCTTTGAAATTCTAAGAATTGCATTTGAAAGAGTTATTTGATGATTATTTGGAAGGCAAGAAGGGTTCTCCATAGAACCATGTGTAATATTTCCCAGCATGCTCCATTACAGGTAGATGTTCACAATGTTTGTTTGACTGTAATATCTGTGTTTTTGCATGTACATTGATTGGTATGATGAATGTTATGCTACAATAAGATAAATAGCACACAGTTTTCTAAACTAATCCAATCTGTTAGTAATTTGATTTATTGCACCCAGATAGTTGTTCCAGTTTAGATGATTGAGGTAGTCTCGGTATTCAACTTATCCTACCCTTTCGGTCTTTCTGAATACAGGTTGTGGGTCCATTTGTTGGACATTCAGACTCTGTCTGGATTCCAGTAGGAATTACACATTACTTTGCAAACCAGAATTATGTGGCCTGTAAACCAGGATATTCTTAAAACCCCTGCATTAGGATATAACTCAGCCCTCAAAGAAAGGCATTATGACATGTATTGTCTGAAATAATGACATTTTAAAGGCTAATAAGGCTGGTGGAACTCTTCTTGCAGGGTTCTAGGAAGAACCTTTAGCTGATAAAATGGTTATTGGTAGAGCACTTTATAGAGGGTTCTAGGTAGAACCATATACAGGGAGTTCTTGGAAGAATCCTACATAGAGGAGACAAGTTGAGGAGACTAAATTACTTGGCGTTACCTTAGATTGCAAACTTCCATGGTCAAAACATATAGATTCAATAGTTGTAAAGATGGGGAGAGGTCTAGCCATAATAAAGAGATGCTCTCCTTTTTTTGACACCACACTTCAAAAAGCAAGTCATGCAGGCTCTAGTTTAGTCTTATCTTGATTATTGTCCAGTCACGTGGTCGAGTGCTGCAGGGAAAGACCTAGTTAAGCTGCAGCTGGTCCAGAACAGAGCAGAACGTCTTCCTCTTCATTGTAATCAGAGGGGCTGATATAAATACTATGCATGCCAGTCTCTCTGGGCTAAGAGTTGAGGAGAGACTGACTGCATCATTTCTTTTTTTAATAAGAAACATTCAAGTGTTGAAAATCCCAAATTGTTTACATAGTCAACTTACACACAGCTCTGACACACACACTTATCCCACCAGACATGCCACCAGGGGTCTTTTCACAGTACCTAAATCCAGAACAAATTCAAGAAAGCGTACAGTATTACATAGAGCCATTATTGCATGGAACTCCATTCCATCTCATGAACAACAAACCTGGTTTAAAAAACAGATGAAGCAACATCTCACGGCACAACGTCTCTCCCCTATTTGACGTAGATAGTTTGTGTGTATGTATTGATATGTAGGCTACGTGTGCTTTAAAAAAAAAAGTTTGATGTGGTTCTTTCCTTGAGCTGTTCTTGTCTATTAATGTTCTGTGTTATGTAATGTTTTGTGTGGACCCCAGGAAGAGTAGCTACTGCTTTTGCAACAGCTAATAGGGATCCTAATACAATACCAAAAAAATACCAAAAAGTGTTCACCTAATGGGACAAACCGAAGAACTGTATATGTTTCTACTTCGCACCTTTTTTCTAAGAGTGTACGTGAGGTGTGAATGCGTTTCTGTTGAAACCTTTGACCCTTTCCTGTCCCAGGATCTTAGGGTCAAAGTTTAATCTGCTCCTGATAAACCCCCTCAACACTCAGTCTGGACAGGAGGAGATTAACCAGCCTGTGATCCATTACCAAGGTCTGGACTGAGAGGAAGGAGATAATCCGGATCGATTACCAAGGTCTTGGACGAGAAAAGTGATACGATTTAAACAACTGTGTTCATATAGTCCTGTACACATTCTACCACTGGTCTTAAATGTCCCGAACAGTCATTCAGAAATATCTCACAGCTAACTACCAGGAAGTTTGAAAAGACAGGCTGAGTGGGCAAGGAGCTTATACTCATGAGCTCGCCTTGGCAGCTCTTTGGCGCACCTATGTCAAGCAACTTGGATGCAGTGTTGCAGTACAATCATCTGATGCTAATTTGGTGATACACGAAGCAACTCAAACAGCATTTTGTATTATCTCACATTTGGCATGTATCTTGTAATGTGATTCGCAGCAGCAGTGATGCATGTGTTGACATGACAACTGCGTCAGAGTTTTAAATGACCCTTCCTTCCCTTTTGTTCAATATTGGCGGAAGACCTAGCTCGCCAGTAACTCGCTAACACCAGACACATCTTTGCCATAGATGAATAGGGTACATTCATTGTTATATTTGCTGACACACTACAGTCAAATTTTGGCACCGGTAGGAGTACCTATCTAGACTATACAAACCACGACACTCTGCAAACACGCCTTCTCCTATGTTTGTTACAAGGCGGTACTTATTTCAATGAGTCAAGATAATTTAATGTTACCATTGTTGTATTAAAATGAGCTTTAAGGTCACCTTGTCCCCTTAATAATGGATCCAAGTGTTTGACATCGGGGAGGGGACCAGTAACTTTATGATCAAACTTTATCAGTGTAGAAGAAACAGTCATTTTTCATACTTTGATCTGGTTTCCTTCAAATATCATCACATTTCATGAAAAACATCATTTTGACTGTTCATGACATTTACGTCTTGAACCAAAAACAAAAAAAGATCTATCCAATACTCATCTTTAGCCACTACAACCAATCTGATTCAAGGAGGAGCATACGTTAATATCCTTCCGTGTTCAAGTGTTGTTGTACCATCTTGTTGGTACTGAGTAATTGTTTAACAATTGGGTGTGGTATATACACATGCTCTATTAGATACAGTATGAAACAGTGACAGTCCTAGACTTGTAGAACAGTAGGCCTCCAAAATATATGCCCAAGACTGCCACCCTCAGGGCATAAAGTGGAAGTGCATATTGTTCTGACTTCCCATTGAAAGGGAATACTTTAGCTCAGGTGTCTTCAGCGTCCAGTGCCAAAAAAAACAGCATCGGCAGTATTTGACCAAATGTCTCCAGAAAACATTTTCAGTTATTAGAATGAACTAATCATATGATCACATTAAGTTCACTTTTTTTGTTTAAGTTATGAACATGACCGTTGAAAACAGGCACACAGTTGGAAGCAGTTGTGTTTGAAATAGGTTTCAGTACGATAACTTTGTTTGGGGAGACTAAAGTCTAAAGCATTACCTCATTGGGCCAGTCACATTTGTGCTTTTATCTAACTGACCTTGGAACACAACAGGCTTTCAGGTCCAACTGTGACCGTGTGTGTGGGTGTGTGTACATATCCCGGTCACACTAGCTCCAAGGAGAGGGATAGGCAGAACACTGTCTCTGTCTCTGTCTCTTTGTCTAAATACACACGCAAGCACGCAAACACACACTAATACACACAGGCAGAAGACTCAGTGACCCAGAGAGAGATAAAGGATGAGCAAGGGACAGGAAATCGGGTCATTTGGAAAGGATCATTTTGTGTAAATCTGCTCAACAAAATAACACATGAAAACACACACTGCTATTATCTGCAGGCCCAGCAGTAACCAATAACATCAGCAGATCTCCATGACCCCAGCAGGAGACTAGAGATTCTCGTTAGTCAGGCCTCCAGTTACCAGACCCTAGCAGGCTGTCCTGTCAGCCCCACAGCAGCTACCCCACAGGGGGTCTGTAGAGTGGGATGCCCCCTAAAGGCATCTGCATGCTAGGTTCAGTTTGGGCAAAGTGAACATCTGTGCCTCTCATACTCCCTTAAAAGATTTTCACTTGAAAAACCAGAATAAAGCTGCAATAGTACTGTTAGCCCTTCTTGAGACGCTGTAGCCAGATAACTCAAGAAATCTGTCATTAATTTAGCATTTCTTTCTGAGGAAATCTTAGTCTCGCAATTTTCAATCTAACAGATGTTTGGTGCAGTGTTTCTCAAGTGAACAATTTTGCATGGAAACAAGTCATCTCTTGTTGAATGACAACAAACACTTAATTTAAGAATCCTTACTGTTGACCAATCACCGATGAAGGGGCGTAGACTTCGACTACCGAACTTCGGCTTGCTTCGGGTAAAAAATTGAACAGACGAAAAAACCCTTGCCAAAGACCAAAATCAACAAAAAAAATTCAAATGTAGTCATAATATATGCACAAACTGTTTCGGATAAGAAGCATGTGGATGCCTTTGGGTCCCTCCTACTATGTACCCCTGTATCCATGTACCCATGTCCTGACTTAGCATGGACTGTCATCTCAGCACTCCCTTAATTGCCTAGACCCGCCCTTGAGTCTCATGTCTAAAGGCATGCTTTGGTTCGACTGGCGCCTAGCCGAACTCGTCTGCGCTCGCATACTCCCTTAAAAGAAGTTCCCTTGAAAAACCAAGAAAGGGGAGTAAAGCGGAACTATTACCCCCCCGAGCTGGTAATAGCCTTCTACGGTCACACAAAAAAACAAGGAAGAGACGCGCGGGAGAATAAAATAGTGTACACAGACAGACACTTTCCTGCCGAGAAAATTGAAGTGTGACTTCCTAGAGATGGATAAACGAAGCTTCCAATTGTGTCGAAAATAGGTTCATTTCCCAAAGCTTTGATCAACACAGTGTACACTAGTGGCCTGTGCTGGTCAAAAGAAGCTTCGGAGGCCATTGATCACGGGCTTCTGATAAAGTGATACAGGCATCGGCACACTGCTTCTAAGTACGTTGCTTAGCGATTTCGACACATGCCTTGGAGCTCCGGCAACAAACGCAACACCATTACCAATTGCCTGGGATCTACTAGATTTTCTTTACCTAGCAACACATATAGTGTAATAGGGAGAAACGGAGAAGATGATCAGTGTGACCACTCAACAGAGGAAGAGCACCAGATGGTGAGTATGCAATGCTGGTCCAACAAATCACCATTGATGAGGAAGCAGCATTTTGTGAACTTCAGGATGTCTGCTTGCTGTTTCGATGGTCTTGTGTGTCGCATTGCCCCTTTCAATCAATCATGCCCCCTGGACGTGTGCCATGGCAGAAAGTTAGGAGTGGAAAACTCGACCCTAGGCCAGCAATCAAGTAGAATAGGCATTTGTTTGGACCTGTCATGCACACACACACCACTTGATGCACACACACACACACACACAGTTTGCACTGTGAACAAAATGTGGAGTTTGAATCTTGTTAGTACAATTCAACTTGATTATATAATGTCTCGATGTGCATTAGTTAAGATTAGATTGAATTACACCGTACAAGTTGAAGAAAGTCCGTAAAGTCTGTGACACACAGAATTTACCGAATGCATTGAAACACTTTGTATTGAGATGAAGAAATGCCAACAAACACACCTTTTTCAGCACACAGAAATAAACCTTTATTCTGGCATCTGGGCTCTGAAAGTAAACCACAATACGGTACAACGGTGTCTGCTAAGGACAAACATGTACATAACACCTGTCAATTAAAGTGTCAGTGTAAATACAAATATTTCTGAACAATAGTACAAATGTGTCTGCGTAAAACAGACATGTAAACAATAAAAGTGTCAATGGAATAAAATGAAAATGTCTATCCCCGTCACGCTCTGACCTTAGATATCTCTGTTTTCTTTATATGTTGGTTAGGTCAGGGTGTGACAAGGTTGGGTATGCTAGTTTTTGTATTGTCTAGGGTTTTTGTATGTCTAGTAGTTTTGTAGGTCTAGGTCATTTGTATGTCTATGGTGGCCTGATATGGTTCCCAATCAGAGGCAGCTGTTTATCGTTGTTTCTGATTGGGGATCATATTTAGGTAGCCATTTACCCTTTTGTGTTCGTGGGTTCTTGTCTATGTGTAGTTGCCTGTCAGCACTCATTTGTATAGCTTCACGTGTCATTTTTTGGTTAGTTTGTTCAGTGTTCATTCTTAATTAAATAAAGAATGTACAAATACCACGCTGCGCCTTGGTCTGATTCATACGATGTACGTGACAATCCCCGGATTCCTTAACCTGGTCTCGGAGCATTTCGTATTATTCTGTACGTAAATCTGGCACGCTCCATTTAATATGATATGTTAAGTTTCATATGGTATATTCGCTAAAAGGGTTAAGGTTAAGGTTAGGGGAAGGGTTAGCTAAAATGGTTACGCTTAGGGGAAGGGGAAGGGCTAGTTAACGTGCTAAGTAGTTGCAAAGTAGCAAAAAGTAGTAAGTAGATGAAAAGTTGCTAATTCGCTAAAATGCAAAAGTTGTCCATGATGAGATTCAAACTCACAATTGCCAGATGTTCGCGTTAATATGCCCGACCAACCACTCTGCTTTCTTTTTTTTGCCTTAAGTAACCATCTGTTTTGTGTAATCAAACCAAACGTGACATATCATACACATTTTAGTGGCCCGGATGAACATTTACTATGTTACGTCTAGTCTATGAGACCAGGCTGGATATCTGAACAACAACAGAACAAGTTGTTCATTTCACTGTGTTCCCAGTCGTTTGGTCCATGTCCTCTTCTTGAAGTCATGCACGAACTCATACAGCTGGTGATAGTTTTGGCGATAGGTCATCCATGAAATCAGCTATAGGTGTCAGGGCCTTGTGGAAAGGATGAGAAGAGGGGGAAGGATTAGAGAAGAGTATTTTGGAGAGCAGTGCTTTTACATGCTAGAATCTTACACTCTAAAACGTAAAGGTTCCTGGAGGATACTTTAGGGGTTCTTTAAACTGAAACTGTGGGGGAACCCCTATAAGTTCTTCAAATAACCCCTTTAAATGGACCCTTTAAGAACCTTTTGAAGAACCTTTAGGGATACATTTTTTAACTACCCCCCCCCCTTCCCCTATTAATATTATTATTAATAATACACATAACAACAATAATACAATATTTTAGTAGTCAGTGTTTATTATGATTTTAGTGGCAAAGCAGAATAAAAAAATCTAAATATGAGGAAAAGTCCAAAGTCCGATGGGTTTATCCTCTGGCGTGTTGATGTTAACGTGTTGATGTTCTCCGTATCCATAGCCACAAGGATTTTGCAGTGCATGGTGATCAAACAGGTTTCCTGTTATATTAGTCAGAGGTGGTCCTTCTGTAGCTCAGTTGGTAGAGCATGGCGCTTGTAACGCCAGGGTAGTGGGTTCGATTCCCGGGACCACCCATACGTAGAATGTATGCACACATGACTGTAAGTCGCTTTTGATAAAAGCGTCCGCTAAATGGCATATATATATATTTTTTTTTAGGTGTAGGGAGGGAGAAGTCTGTGAGTTTAAAAAAGAGTCATTATACAGATGATTAACAAAACATGCACACAACAGTATTCATACCTTGGTTTTTGTTTTAAACGTGAAAAACACTTTTGATAATGGTTTTCATACACATACCTTGTCCATAATGTAGAGGCCTATGGGATGTTTATTGAAGAGGTAAGGGAGGAGGATGTTAAATGTGATCTGCATAACATACCAATACCTTGGTATGCCTCCTCGTCTGTATACCTGCAGACACAGGCACAAAAGTGAGCAGTTCAGTCAGCTGAACCCAATACAGCCAGTCGTCAACATGTTCTTATAGCCAACATATTCTCACCTCTTTGTTGATTGATGTCCATTGAATTGGGTCCATTTTCTATTTTAAAAAGATTTCCACAAATATTAAAAGATAGATGGTATCATCATAAAACAATATCAATTGAGATCATACAAGGGACAAAACATACCTTAAAACGAGGAGATCATTTTTCACTTACGTTCCTGCACCTGCTGTTCTTTCCAATTCAAATCCAAATGTTTCAGTTGGGCAGTTATGTTCCTGCAAGAACCCCCACCAACTATTTTAGTTGTTGTCATTTGCCATTTTGAATCCACAATGGGTTTCGGGTTGAATCTTCGCTCCTACAGTTGACCAACACCACCGAAGAGGCATAGACTTCGGCAACCAAATTTCGGGTTGCCTCTAGAAAAAAATATTGTATGCACAAACAGTAAAAAAAAAAGTTTTAAAAAACTATAACGGCACAAAATGTTTCCATTATTATGTGCACGAACTGTTCTGGATGGACAGCATGCGGACGCCTTAACCCTCCACCACCCCATCTCCACACATACCAGACAACAAAGGCTTTTAGAAGGGCAGAAAGGACCTGTTTATCCGGGTCCTACTGGCTATTACACACACACAAAGGCTTCCCTCACGTCATCAAAGAGCTCCAGTCAGAGAGGGGCAGCTATCTCACCCCTAGCTTTAATGTCCTGACCCCAGGAGCCCTGAGGACATGGAGACTGGCTAGGTGTCCTCTCCACATGGTGCAAACAGCCAGGGCCATTTTCCATCTCCTCTCCCGTCTCCCTCCCTCACCTCACCAGGCAGACATGACGGTATCCCACACCATGGCACCTACTCGCTCGACGCCTGACCTCTCAGCTGGGTTCTCTGCGACCAGGACACTCAGACTCAGACACAGTGGCTGGAAGAAGGAAGACATGACGTTAGGTTATTACAGGGATGCACTCAGACTCATATGATCATATTATTCGTCTTGACCGAGGATGGAGAAGGCAATAGAGGAACCTCTGAAGCATTCTGCACTGTCACTGGACAACCAGGCTGTGACCTTGGGCCTGTGAGGATGTAGGGATGTTTTACTTAGCCTCTGTTCCGGCGGTGTCCTCTCTCCAGACCTGGGTTTAAGTACTATTGTAATCTTTTGAGTGTTCCCAGCTAGCACATAATGTTCTGAGAACCATATGTTCTTAGAGATTGGTGAGAGTGTGGTTGTCCAATGGTTATTTAGCATACAACTATCCCACTTCTTTCTGGGAATGGTGCAGGATAGTTGCTTGGCTTTGGAACATTCTCAGCACATTTGAGTTCATTTATTTATTTATTAATACATTTTTAATTAAAATGTTGTATTTCATTAGTTTCAAGACAACTTTTCCTAAAAGTTCCAACATGGTTACACATTCCATTAAAACCACAAGGAAACTTTGCATTCAGAGAACTTTCTCAGAATGTTATTTAAAAGCATATGCATTCCGTTCTGAGAATTAACAAAACTCTCTCAATCTTCTATCTTGTTAAGTGTGTTTAGGTTGGTTGGCCGCGCCCACTATTTGACCACACCTGATCTTAATGAGTGCTTGTTTACTTTGAACTGGGGCCTGTTTGAATAGAGTGAAATGAACAGCTTTGTATACTGTTCACTGCGCCACATGTACTAATTACATGGATAAAGATAGATAGATAGATTTCAACCTCGCTTACATCGTGCCAAAATTTTAAAATAAATGTGTTTGCATGATTAATGCCTAAGCAAGTGTATTTCCATGTGTCCTATCTGTGCTTGGAGTTTAAACTTGTTAACCTGTCTAGGAGGAACACCCCCCCCCCCGCAACAACCTGTGAAAGTGCAGGGCGCCAAATACAAAACAACAAAAATCTCATAATTAAAATTCCTCAAGCATACAAGTATTTTACACCATTTTAATGATAAAATTCTCGTTAATCAAGCCACAGTGTCTGATTTCAAAAAGGATTTACAGCGAAAGCACCACAAACTATTATGTTAGGTCACCACAAAGCCACAGAAAAACACAGCCATTTTTTCCAGCCAAAGAGAGGAGTCACAAAAAGCAGAAATAGAGATAAAATTAATCACTAACCTTTGATGATCTTCATCAGATGACACTCATAGGACTTCATGTTACAAAATACATGTATGTTTTGTTTGATAAAAAAATCTGAGTTTACATTGGCGCGTTACGTTCAGTAGTTCTAAAACATGTGGTGATATTGCAGAGAGCCACATCAATTTACAGAAAGAATCATAATAAACATTGATAAAGATACAACTATTATACATGGAACTTTAGATAAACTTCTCCTTAACCGCTGTGTCAGATTTCAGAAAAACTTTACGGAGAAAGCAAACGATTCAGTAATCTGAGTACAGCCTTTAGACAACAAAGCAGCCAAAAAGATACCCGCCATATTTGGTAGTCAACATTACTCAGAAATAGCATTTTCAAATATTCACTTACCTTTGATGATCTTCATCAGAATGCACTCCCAGGAATCCCAGTTCCACCATAAATGTTTGATTTGTTCGATAAAGTCCATCAGTTATGTCCAAATATCTTCTTTTGTTAGGGCGTTTGGTAAACAAATCCAAAAGCGCGTTCAGGTCGCGCCGAACGTCGGACGGAAAGTTCAAAAAGTTCTGTTACAGCCCGTAGAAACATGCCAAACTAAGCATGGAATCAATCTTTAGGATGGTTTTAACATAAAACTTTATTAATGTTCCAACCGGACAATTCCTTTGTCTGTACAAATGAAGTGGAACGTAGCTACATTTCACGTGAGCGCGCCAGACCAAGGCTGTGGCACTCTGCCAGACCACTCACTCAAAGAGCCCTTATGAGCCCCTCCTTTAGAGTAGAATCCTCAAAACAGGTTCTAAATACTGTTGACATCTATTGGTAGCCTTGGGAAGTGAAACATAACTAATTTCCCACTGTATCTTCAATGGGGGCTGAGCTGATAAACTACAAACCTCAGATTTCCCACTTCCTGGTTGGATTTTTTTGTCAGGTTTTTGCCTGCCATATGAGTTCTGTTATACTCACAAACATCATTCAAACAGTTTTAGAAACTTCAAAGTGTTTTCTATCCACATTTACTAATTATATGCATATTCTAGCTTTTACGGCTGAGTAGCAGGCAGCTTAATTTGGGCACGTTTTTCATCCAACCTACCCAATACTGCCCCCTACCCCAAAGAAGTTAACCTAAGCTAGCAGTCTTATTGAAATATGTTCTCAGAATGTTATTTAATGACCGTCAAATTACCTATAATTTTTGTTCTCAGAACGTTAATAAAACCTCCATGGAAAACTTTCAGGGAACCATAGTAAAACGTTTTCAGAACCTCCCTGCAACCTAATAACGAATGTTCCCAGAACAGCTGAAATTCTCACTTTGGTTCTCAGAACATTTTTTTTAAACTGTCAGGATATATGGCTTCATTCCCGGAACCAATGGGAAACCAAACACTTAGGTTCCCACAACCAAATATGCTTGATGGGCTTGTTTGAGCCTGCCTGGGGTGCCAGAAATAAGGGATTTTCCGTTTTGTGACTATGCTATTGGTTCATTAAGCCAGACAAGGGCAATTAAGCAGAGAAATTGTTTCAGATAGTACAGTATTTGAACCCAGGCCTGCCTTGTCTTTCATGCCGGGATATGGTCAGAGTGATTTACAGCCAGGTCAGGTTTGTGTTCCTGACCTCCATGCCACTCCCCTGTCTGTCTGATGACCTCCCCCAGGCCAGGAGCTCTGTGCCTGGGCCAGGCCCCCAACCTCAGTAGCCCTGGATTTCCTCAGCCTGGAGGCCTGGAGGAGACACACTGACATGTTTATACCAGGCCTGGTGATTTATCCTCCCACCATGGAGACACAGCATTGACAGGGCATCATAGCACAGACTGGACTACAGACTAATGCGTCAGCTTGACTGGTTTCCAGTGGTTGGTTTTTACCAAGCAGCGTTGTGGCAGGGTTAGGGAAAACTGTGCTGACTGTGCTAATCGACTTTCCTAAGGTACAGAATAATGCTTCTGTTTCTTGGTCTTGGGAAAGTTTCCTGACATTAAAGATGGCATGGGTAACAGCAAAGCTGGGTACTCATATAACCACAGACGTACACGCACGCACACGCACAGCACACACACCAACTCAGCAATGACGTAGGCCAGCTGCCGTGGCCCCAACCGGGATGAAGAGGTCAGGAACATTAGCCTCCATTCGGAGAGGAGAGAGCAAGCATATCCAACAAGACCCACCTGTCACTTTATTTATGAAATTACTCATGCAGCTTCTATCATGGGTTAACAGTATGACCCCCTCAACCCGGCCCACTTTGGCTCCCTTCTACAGAGGACTGTCCATCATCCAGACCCCCCTCTACACCCCTATGCCAACTAAATTACCACCCCCACCTTTACCGCCCCCTCTACAGTACCTCTAATGCCCAAACACTCCATAACAATAGAACACGTCACCCTCTGAGCTCATGAAAATGATAACTAGTTTTTATGAAGATTTTTCACTTCCTGAATTGACTGAATTGAAACCTGTTGACCCAAACCGTGATTTGTACTCTAACCAAGCTGAAAATTCAAGTCCACTGATGATAGTCTTAGCAAGTGTGGTGGGTTGTGGACTTTCCATCCAAAGTCCTGATCCCATTCAGTGCTGGTTCATTTAACAGAATCACCCAACTCCAGCACCCTCCACCATCCCTTCCACTCACCCCTGGTGGCTGCCCGGGCCACTTTTACTTCAATATATTTAGATATGTAATCCTATGGGAAGCCCAGGCTGAATGGGCTGGCTCAAAGCCTTCTCGCTGTGTCTATACAATAAAGGAGAACTATTGAAACAAGCCTGGCACTGGGATCCCCGTGGAGGGACTAGGAGGGGGGTGTATTTATTCGGAGAGTGGCGGGAGGCTGGTTAACCTTTGATCGATGCCGCGTGCCCCATTCCCCTGTCTGTCCCTGGGATCATTGCCCTATGGATGGGCGCTACCGCCCACCGTCTTCCAGCAATGGAGCCGAGCCCAACCAACTCAACTTCCCCTAATTTTGGGGTGGCTGCGAGGACTCTAAACACTTTCCATCAAACGTTAATATAAACTGTGGTTATGGAATCATTTATTCAGTTTGGTATGTTTGTGTTTGAACTGCATAACAACTTATCATGTTACCAGATCCAAGACCGACTTTAAAGTCCCTTTGTGGCGACTAAGAGTTAATCTGCAATTTCTCATGATATTTCATTCACCTCTTCATAACACATGTAGTAATTTATCAAGCGTCATGTTTGCTCTGTATAACAACTTATAATGTTACCAGATAAAAGAGTGAAGCATGAGTGTGTTTTCATATCAAATGTCCCCAGACAGTGTGATTCTGTCTTCCACAGGGAGGGCAGACTGTCTCAGTGCAGGCCCAATGCCAGGGACCATCTGTCTGGTGTCCGCAGAGCCTGACAGGGTGATCCATTACCTCCACCACAGATCTTCCCACACCAGCCCCCAGCCCAAGCCTCAGATATTACCCCAGACTACCAACCCCAGTCCCAACCCCCAGTCCCTAACCCCAGCCTCAAGCACAGGCCCCAGATATTACCCCAGCCCCTGTCCATATTCCCAAGGAGTTAGCATTTAAATAATGTATAAATTATGCTATACTTTATTCCTCTTGCATAGGTTGTGTTTTTCTTTCATTCCCCTAAAGACCAAATGTGGTTAATCATAGATACATATCAGACACTTTGTTTCATTCTGTGACATTTTAATATCCAGTTTTGCTGAAAGACTTTCAAATATGAAGCTAAACCACACTCACATGGATATGGGAGAGATATACCCCAGCTCACAATTCTAGGGAGAGAGAACATTTTGTATTGTTACACATAATATTTCCCTAGTGTCCAGTTTTCCGTTACTTAGGGGAGCATTCTATCTATGTTAGCTAAAAACTTCTCAGAACCTTTTTAGCATTTAGAGTTAGGAGTACATTCAATTAAAGTCGAAACCAGATAGTAGCCAGAACATGGTTATCATATTCTCAAAATATACGATATTACTGTTCTAGACACAGTGTCATGGGATGTTGCAAGAACATTCATGTGTCCAGTTTTCTGAGGGTTAGGAGAATGTTCCATCAACGTCCCACCAAACACACACACAGAACATGGTAGCCATGTTCTGACAACATAAGATATTAATGTCCCTACGCATTTCATGAGAACGTTAGAAGAACATTTCTGTGCATCAGTAGTAAGGACATCAAAGAAACGTAATCCCCCATCAAAAAAAGCGTCATTACACGTCACGCCATGTTACTGTTAGCGAAACAATCAAGGTCCTAATTGGTGAACCACTGATCCATTCATAGCTCTTTGTTTGTTGGTTGGATGCTGAGTGATAATTTAAGATACTCTTTGAAGAGGTAGGGTTTCAGATGTTTTCCGAAGATGGGCAGGGACTCAAGGGAAAGCTGGTTCCACCATTGGGGTTCCAGAGCAGAGAAGACCTTGGACTGGGCTGAGTGGGAGCTGCCCTCCTGTAGTGGTGGGAGGGCCTAAAGATTAAAGGTGGCAGAACAGAATAGTCGGATTGGGGTGTAGTGTTTGAGCAGAGACTGACAGTAGGGAGGGGCAGTTCCCATTGCTGCTCCGTAGGCAAGCATCAGGGTATTGGAAGCGGTTGCGAGCTTCGACTGGAAGTCAGCGGAGTGTGTGGAGGAGCGGGGTGACATGGTAGAACTTGGGAAGATTCAACTCCAAGAGGACTGCAGAGTTCTGCATATGTTGCAGAGGTCTAGAACATTGATATCGTATGTTCTGAGAACATGGCAACTGTGTTCTGTGTAAGTTTCTCCTAACCCACAGAAAACTGGACATATGAATGTTCTTGCAATGTTCACATGAAACATGATGTGTTCTGTGTAAGTTTTATTTGACATTAAGGGGATGGTCTCTTGGAAAGATTCTTGGCACATCACAGGAAAATTCCTATGAAAATGTTAGTTAAAACCTGTTGAACCTAGGGATCATTTTTTTTTTTTTGGAAAAATAACGTTCCCAAAGTAAACAGGCTATTTTTCATGACCAGATAGAAATAGAATATGCATATAATTGACAGCTTAGAATAGAAAACGCTCTAAAGTTTCCAAAACTGTAAAGCTATTGTCTGTGAGTATAACAGAACTGATATTGCAGGCAAAAGAATGAGAAAAATCCAATCAGAAACGCAGCGGTTTCTAAATAAGAGTCCCTTCCTATGCTTCTCTATTGAGCAGTGAATGGGATATCAACGAGATTCCTTTTTCTATAGCTTCCTTAATGTGTCTAGTATCACAAGACATAGATTCAGGCTTTTATTTTGAAAAATTAGCATGTACAACAACATTGCATCAGTGTCCACCTGATGGCTTTTTGTGTATTTCTCGCAAAAAAGACAGAGGTAGCCATTTTTCTACCTGGTCTTACTGAAAAAAGCTCTGTCCCGGTTGGTATCTTATCGAATAGATATTTGAAAAACACCTTGAGGATTGATTATAAACAACGTTTGCCATGTTTCTGTCTAAATTATGGAGCTAATTTGGAATATTTTTCGGCGTTGTCTTGACCGCAATTTCCGGTTGTTTTCTCAGCCAAACGTGAAGAACTAACGGAGTTATTTTTGGCTACAAAATAATTTTTCTGGAAAAAAGAAACATTTGCTATCTAACTGGGAGTTTTGTGAGTGAAAACATCCGAAGCTTATCAAAGGTAAACAATTTTATTTGATTGCTTTTCTGATTTTCGTGACCAGATTGCCTGCTGCTAGCTAGGCATAATGCTATGCTAGGCTACCGATAAACTTACACAAGTGCTTGTCTTGCTTTGGCTGTAAAGCATATTTTCAAAATCTGAGATGACAGGGTGATTAACAAAAGGCTAGGCTGTGTTTGAATATATTTCACTTGTGATTTCATGAATATGAATATTTTCGAGTAAGATTTTTTTGTCCTTTGCGTTATGCTACTTAGTGTCAGTTGATGACAATTCTCCCGAATCCGGGATGGGTAGTTCCAACAAGTTAATGACCTAATGAGACTCATAAGGGAACGCTCTCTAAAGTTGTGGGAACGTTTGCTGTTAGCTGGGTACTGTGTGTCTGTATTCAGTACCCAGGCCCTCTAAGTGATTTGTGATCCTCTGTGCAAATAACACATGTTCAATGTTCCAAATGGCACCCTATATTGTGCACTACTTTTGACCAGAGCCCTGTGGTTCCTGGTTAAAAGTAATACACTAAATAGAGGATAGAGTGCCATTTGGGACATTAACATTGTGTTATTTGCTTTGGGATCCTACAATGATCAACCACGACGTTGTCCCACAGAAAGTCAAATTCCTTTAGCTTCAGCAGAAGAGTCTCCTCTTAGTCTCGCTGAAAAGGCCATTGTGCAAACTTGATCTTGGAGCGATCCCTCCAATAACAACACCCAATAGTTCTGTTGAGGGGAAAACACACGGCAGGGGAGCTTAGCAAATTATACTTAAAGAGGAGAGAAAATGGATAGACATGGAAGAGAAACACTTAAGTTTAGGAATTTGTCAGTGAGAGAAGTGAACAAAGCCCCAAAGGTTGTAAGATCAGACAACTATGCAAGCCCTTGCCCAGCAACCAAACTTAAAGTCAGCCTAAATAATCCTGCAAAGTGCTGCTGAAACACAGAGGGGTATCTTAAATTTTGGCAAGCAAATAACTGCCGGTCTCACAGCAATTGACCGTTAATTAACATAAACACATTTTGCACCTAATGGCTTCCATGTATAGCCTAATGCGGACCTTTGGAACATCTACATTTTAAAAGTCTAATAAACCCCTGTAATATAGCCTACACCATCACAATAAATAAGTTATTTATTTTAGACAGGTCTTAAGAAACATGATATGAAGAAAATCTCAGAAGAACAGAATAACATACTCAGAGTTGTCCTTATATTAGGCCCTGATCTAGCTATGCCATATGGCTGTGGGCTACACTAGCTCATTTAGGAGACAAGATTTGTTTAGAATTCTGTGGAATTATCTTATAGTATGAAGAAAATAGAAAGGAATGATGTGAGGTACATTGTGTGGCTGTAATGCCCCCTCAAAAATCCATGCATTTTGTAGCCAGTGGCCGTTGTGCCCTTGAGCTGAATATAATAATGATAATTCCCTTCTCCTGGTTCCGTGCTCCAAAGCACCTCTCACTCACTTGACTCTCTCAGATATCTCAAATCTTATTTGCTATTGTCCGTCACGTGATCAGGTCTTTCTCACAGGCTACAAGTGAAGACAGACACGTCCAGGACGCAACTGCGCACATCCTTATCAAATTCTGAGGCGCATATTGAAGATGTTGGAAGAACTGTCCACATTTACTTTTCATAAGTGTAATATAGTCTGTG
Organism: Oncorhynchus gorbuscha; assembly: GCF_021184085.1. Lineage (NCBI taxonomy): Eukaryota > Metazoa > Chordata > Actinopteri > Salmoniformes > Salmonidae > Oncorhynchus > Oncorhynchus gorbuscha. The sequence goes on from NW_025744671.1 coordinate 101,883, forward strand.
TGTAGCTGGTGTAGAGGAGTCAGGCGCAGGACAGCAGATATGAGTATATAAATGTAATTTTACTCAAAATAGACAAATACAATACAAAATATGTGAGCCCACAATAAACGGACCGTATTACATAAAAACAATCACTAACAAACAAACATGGGTGAACAGCGGATTAAATAATGAACAAGTAATTGAGGGATTGAAACCAGGTGTGTAAGACAAAGACAAAACAAATGGAAAATGAAAAGTGGATCGGCAATGGCTAGATGGACGGTGACGTCAACCGCCGAACGCCGTCCGAACAAGGAGAGGGACCGACTTCGGCAGAAGTCGTGACAGTAAGGAACAGAAAAAGCACTAGCCTATGTCGATCTACTATGCCCATAGTACAACAGTTAACCTATTCTATTCTGTGAGAGAAATAAATACTCCAAACATAGTCTGAGACAGAGCCCAAATTAATACAACCACAAGCATCAGAAAAACATAAAAGCAATGAGGCCAACACAACAGATCAGAATGTTTAGCTTAAAATGTTGATAAACTATTAGACTATTTCGTCCCATTATAAGCACAGCAATGTGCACACGGCAGGAGGCTATAAGCACGAATGTTACAAAATCAAAATCAGCGGGAAAACACCATTCTCAAAAGTGACCTCAAATATGATTATGCAGGTAATGTTTTCATTACAAAAGGTGGATTTTATTGTGAAAATGATCTTCCCCAAACTTGAAGCTCACACCCTGCATATGTCTGCCAGTTAGGCTCTAGTCCCGTTGTAAAGCAGATTCATGTGCTTCATTTTAATAAGTTATTTGGCCACTGTAGTTGTGATACAAACCTTATTCAAAACATGTACTGTAGGCACATGGGCTAGGCTACATGTGTGATTATGATTTGAAAAAGTCCCCCCCCCCCCCAAATAAGCATGTGCTGTTTCTTGCCTTACTGCAACATATCATTCACAAGTGTTAGGCTAATATTGTCACCCATCAGACTATTTCATACATTTTTTTATTTAACCTTTATTTAACTAGGCAAGTCAGTTAAGAATTTTTTTTAATTTACAATGACGGCCTACCAAAAGGCAAAAGCCCTCCTGCGGGGATGGGGGCTGGGATTAAAATTTTTAAAATAGCATAAATATTGGACAAAACACACATCAAAACAAGAGAGACAACACAAAACTACATAAAGAGAGACCTAACACAGCAACATAGCAAGGCAGCAGCACATGACAACACAGCATGGTAGCAACATAACATGGTAGCAGCACAAAACATGATACAAACATTATTGGGCACAGACAACAGCATAAAGGGCAGGAAGGAAGAGACAACAATACATCACGCAAAGCAGACACAACTGTCAGTAAGAGTGTCCATGATTGAGTCTTTGAATTCATTGATTGAGATAAAACTGTCCAGTTTGAGTGTTTGTTGCAGCTCGTTCCAGTCGTTAGCTGCAGCGAACTGAAAAGACGAGCGACCCAGGGATGTGTGTGCTTTGGGCACCTGTAACAGAATGTGACTGGCAGAACGGGTGTTGTATGTGGTGGATGAGGGCTGCAGTAGATATCTCAGATAGGGGGGAGTGAGGCCTAAGAGGGTTTTATAAATAAGCATCAACCAGTGGGTCTTGCGACAGGTATACAGAGATGACCAGATTACAGAGGAGTAGAGTGCAGTGATGTGTCCTATGTGTCCTAAGGAGCAAATCTGGTGCCCGAATGGTAAAGAACATCTAGCAGCTGGAGAGCACCCTTAACAGCTGATCTATAAATTATGTCTACGTTATCTAGCATGGGTAGGATGGTCATCTGAATCAGTGATAGTTTGGCAGCTGGGGTGAAAGAGGAGTGATTAGGATAGAGGAAACCAAGTCTAGATTTAACTTTATCCTGCAGCTTTGATATGTGCTGAGAGAAGGACAGTGTACTGTCTATCCTTACTCCAAAGTACTTGAATGAGGTGACTACCTCAAGCTCTAAACCTTCAGAGGTAGTAATCACACCTGTGGGGAGAGGGGCATTCTTCTTACCAAATCACGTAACCTTTGTTTTGGAGGTGTTCAGAACAAGGTTAAGGGTAGAGAAAGTTTTGATGTAGAGTATTTAACACAAAATCTAGGGAAGGGCCAGCTGAGCATAAGATGGTATCATCTGCATATAAATGAATGAGAGAGCTCTCTCCTATGTTGAACATAATAAACGGCTCTCTGTCCATGTGTGTACCAAACTCACTAAAAGTGGCAGTAATAAATCCTCTCTTGAAAAAGCCAAACCTTGACCCAGAAAATATTTTTAAAAATATCATCCTATTTCAAAGCTCCCATTCCTCTCAAAATGTTAGAAAAAGCTGTTGCGCAGCAACTCACTGCCTTCCTGAAGACAAACAATGTACACGAAATGCTTCAGTCTGATTTTAGCCCCCATCATGGCAAAGACTGGACTTGTGAAGGTGGTAAATTACCTTTTAATGGCCCCTATTGTTTTCACTATATATTTGACCTCTCTCCACTGGGATTCTCTGCCTCTAACCCTATTACAGGGGCTGAGTCACTGGCTTACTGGTGCTCTTCCATGCTGTCCCTAGGAGATGTGCATCACTTGAGTGGGTTGAGTCACTGACGTGGTCTTCCTGTCTGGGTTGGCGCCCCCCCCTTGGGTTGTGCCATGGCATAGATCTTTATACTCGGCCTTGTCTCAGGATGGTAAGTTGGTGGTTGAAGATATCCCTCTAGTGGTGTGGGGGCTGTGCTTTGGCAAAGTGGGTGGGGTTATATCAGCCTCCAGTATTTATGCTGCAGTAGTTCAAAGTTTCTCCCTGCAGGCAAAAAAAAAGAGGGAGAAGCATCAGGGATTGTCACATTAGAAGGGGTGGGAGATGAGGAAATGTTGGACGGGCAAGGAGGCATGGCTACATCAAATAGGAATCCTGACTTAATGAAGTGGAGATTAAAGAGCTCAGCCATGTGCTTCTTGTCAGTAACAACCACATCATCAACCTTAAGGAACATGGGCAGCTGTGAGGAGGAGAGTTTATTCTCCAGGTCTTTAACCGTTTTCCAGAACTTCTTGGGGTTAGACCCACAGAGAGAGAACTGCTCCTTAAAGTAACTAACTTTGGCCTTCCGGACAGCCAGAGTGCACTTATTTCTCATTTTCCTGAATGAGAGCCAGTCAACCTGGGTATGCGTGTGCCGAGCCTTTCGCTAAATGCAATTCTTGAGGTGGAGTAACTCTGCAAGATCACGGTTGAACAAGGGGCTGAACCTGTTTTTAATTCTCATTTTCTTTATGATTGCGTGTTTCCAGTGGCGTGCCGTGGGCCTGAGGCCTGGGCCTTCAGTGAGGTCCTACACAGTCCCACCCGAATTAATCCACCTCTTATTACCATCATTATGATGCCATGGCTCTAGACACTATACATTTAGACAGAAAAACAGTATAACCAAGCTGTGCGTCACCTTGAAATTGACATTTCTATTCAGAGAATTGCAGGGGAAGAGTACAATAGAGTACAGTTAAACTAATCAGCAAGAACAGAGTCGAGTGCAACAGAGTTATATTAATATTCTTCTTCTATCCATTTCTGGTCCACAAACTTTGAGCTTTAAGTCCCAAAAAATAAATACACTTCCTGTTTACCCAAAAACATGACACAATCAATGAGTCTTTTCAATATTTCCCTATTTTTCTTCACCTTTTCATTGTGCAGCTCCATTGCCCTGCGCGCTTGTTCGTTGAGCTGTAGATCCACTTGGGTGTCTCCAAAAGTTTTCAAAAGCACCATTGCTTGTAAGTGCCCAGCCCTACTTTGGTGTCTCGTTGCTGCCTTGGTTAGACAACTCAAGTTTGCAAAGCCAGTGTGGCTCCAAACACCAAATCGATCACTTGCAAATAATAGGCATTCCCAGCAGTACAGTTTGCAGTGCTTCTCGGAGCCTGTGAGCCATTGATAGCGGTCGTAGTTGGATCTTTGAAAGTGGCGAACGAACCCCTTTTTCCGCCTGTGACAGGCTTTGTAGCGTCGGCGTCGGGCAACCTCTCCTTACAATGTCTAACTTTTCTTGAAAAGTTTGTCTTGAGAATGGCGTTATAATTATATCCTCGACCAAATTGATATCTTCTCCTCCTTCCGCCATTGTGGATTGAAAAAACAGCTTAGTAGTACGCAAATTAATTTGTTTATCAAATTCAGTTTCCAGTGCCCATAGGACTTGCCTCTCAATATTGGTGATCCAATCAAAAGACGTGCACGCACTACGCCTGCTAGCTGGCTGCTGTGTAACACTGGAGCCAGCCAGCAGGCGTACAATAGCCAACTCTAAAGCTGATTGGTTGACACTAAATTTTAATTTCCATTCACTTTAAGCTACAAGCGCCCGCACTGTTGATTCTGAAGGCAGATCATCAACACATGATGGCTGAATATGATTGGATAAAAGATCTAACATAAAGACCAGCCCTCCAAATCTCAACCTGGGGCTGGAAGCAGTGCAATCAAGAGGAAAGCTATGAAATGTTCATGAAGGAAGGCTTGCTCATTAAAGTTTTTGAGCAAGCGGCTATGACAAATCAGGACAGGTCGTTCAACTGAGCAGCCATTACAAACACAGGCTTTAAAACAGTGATCACTAAGGTCATTACAGAAAACACCAGACTGATACCTATCAGGATTATTTGTGAGGATAACATCAAGAAGAGTAGCCTTTTCTGGTATGACTCATACCTTGTGGGATTGGTAATAATCTGAGAAAGATTTAGGGAGTCCCTATTCTTGATCCTCCTCTATTTAAGAGGCCATCAAAACTTTTTTCACTCAATTGCATAGCATATAGAAATGTTGCATAACATGAGCTCATGGGCTTTCATGAAGTGTTTGATAAAATGCTCCATTACATTTGCATTGATGTCAGAGTGACTATAGGGTGCTGAGTACCAGGCAGTTAGCAAGTTTGGTAGGCTACAAATGACCATCAGCAGCATCAGAGTTTGGCGACGCATAATTACTGTGACTAAACGGTCAAGTGCAATTTGCCTGCCGTCAAAATTTGTGACCGCCAGTTTGGCTGTAATACGGTCACTGTAACAGCCCTATTCATAACTAACCTGCTCTGGGGCATGCTAACTCAGTTCAAACTCCACTTATCCTGAATGAATTGTCTGAGGACCAATGAAATCTGATTCCCTCCTTCTTGCATAGATTGCGTCATCATCCCCTTCATTTGAGGAAGATGACTGATTAAATATGTTATTAATAAAGTTTTAATTTTTTAATTTATTTTTTAAGTAATAGCTTAAAATACCTATCACATTATTTAGTAATGACAGAATGCATTTGAAATTTCACGCACAGTAAAACTTTTGTGTGACTTAATCAAATTATTTTATCGCTAGGAGTGGAGAAAAAAGGGCTTGCACATTGATAATCACACCAATGACAGCATTAATGAAAAGTAATAGAAGGCGTCATTTCTAAAAGCCCATTTTACACTATAGCCTGCTGAATTTGTAAGATAACTTTTCCTTCATTTTTATTTCGGCACAAATTAAAATGTTCCACTGACTTGCCCATGAATTTATTCTTCAACAGTGTCTCAACATGCAAGCGCAGTTACACGTCTGCTAGACTTTAGCAGCAGGCAAACAAGCTAAATTCACCGTTGTAGTACGGATGAAGCCGAAGCTGGTTAGCTTTAGAAAACATTGAGTAGATCTAGCATGCTTCATAGGATACCCCTCTGGAGCTCAAATTCCCCTGGGGGCGTGTGGTGCGCACGCGCGCACGCACCTCACCACTCTCAATCCCTACCAACCACAGGCTTTTAAGTTGACCTCCATTAGGTAAGTGAGCAATTAGTGGACATATGGGAACTTAGAAACTGTCACAATAACAGGATGTATTTTTAGGGAGGGGGTGTGGTTAAGCCTGGGTGCCTGAGAGAGGGAGGGGTCATCTTCCCATAGCCTGGGGCTTATTTGGGCATTTCAGATGTGAGGTCTTGTCACTGATAGGCCGTGGGATCAGTTTTGACATGCCACCATCCCTCTATCCCTCCCTCCCTCCACCCCATTCTCTTTCCCTCCTCCCAGACAGTCAGTATAGTTAGATAAATACACACACTCATATAAAAGAGCATCTTAAGAGCCTAATGGAGTTAAGCGCCCCAATGAAAGCAACACCAGTCCAATAAACGTCATGTTGTAAGGCTCGGCACAAACAAAGGCTCAAGTACAGTTTGGATCTGTTTACGCACCACTACTTAAAGGGACATTGGTTGTACTTGGAAAAATGTCAGTTCCTCGTAAAATGGCCTGTCTGAGAGGTTCACTTGTAGTATGAGTGTGTTGTTTATTTGCGCCAATGTTAGATCAACTCAGACAGTAGACAAGATTTTAATTGAAATGTTGTTTGTTCACGGAGAGGATGTTCCATGCTCTGTCTCTGTTCTTCTCTCTCTCTCAATTCAAAATGTATTGGCGTTGGGAACGTGTTTACGTTGCCAAAGCAAGTGAATTAAACAATTAAAACGGTCTCTCTCATAACGCTACACATTTGGTGCCAATTGCAACCATCGAAAGCTACCTGATCATTAGTTAAACCATCAATACAAGGCAGTTAACCCACTGTCCCTAGGCTGTCATTGAAAATAAGAATTTATTCTTAACTGACTTGCCTAGTTAAATAAATAACTATAAATAATAATAAATAAAAACACATTCGAAACTCACTCTCACACCTGATCTCAATTGCAATCAACATTGGAGATTTTACCACTCCCTAACACAGATGTCAAGGTTATCTTTAAGTCTTGATTGCGGCCTCTGGTTGGTATTATCATTGGAACAACTTTAGTCCTACTTTTTGAACATACTAAGGATGATTTATCTATTTGACGATCATGAAAAAAACAAATCTACCGTGACAATTTGCAGGTAGCCTAGTGGTTACGAGTGTTGGGCCGGTAACCAAAAGGTTGCTGGTTCAAATGTGTTCAAATGTGCCCTCGATGTGTACTTTAGCAAGGCATTTCACCCAAATTCGCACTGGATAAGAGCGTCTGCTAAAATGTACATTTCTCAGCAAGATTGGGGGTAAAATAACCCTGGACAGTCCATGTTCAAAAGGGGCTTTATTGACATTATTATCATTTGTTGTCAAAGCAAGTGAATTAATCAATTAAACGCTCTGTCTCATAATGATACACATTTGGGGCCAATTAAATGCCTGCCTTGGTTTCTCAAATGACTGCCTCGCCTGGTTCACCAACTACTTCTCAGACAGAGTTCACTGGGTCAAATTGGAGAACTTCTTGTCCAGACCTCTGGTAGTCTCTATGGGGCTGCCACAGGGTTCAACTCTCGGGCCGACTCTTTTCTCTGTATACAGCAATGATGTCGCTCTTGATGCTGGTGATTCGCAGACGACACCATTCTGTATACTTCTGGCCCTTCTTTGGACATTGTGTTAACAAACCTCCAGATGTGCTTCAATGCCATACAACTCTCCTTCCGTTGCCTCCAACTGCTCAAAAATGCAAGTAAAACTAAATGCATGCTCTTCAACCGATCGCTGCCCGCACCTGCCCACCCGTCTAGCATCACTACTCTGGACGGTTCTGACTTAGAATTTGTGGACAACTACAAATACCTAGGTGTCTGGTTAGACTATAAACTCTCCTTCCAAACTCACATTAAGCATATCCAATCCAAAATTAAATCTAGAATATGCTTCCTATTTCCCAACAAAGCATCCTTCACTCATGCTGCCAAACATAACCTTGTAAAACTGCCTATCCTACCGATCCTTGACTTCGGCGATGTAATTTACAAAATAGCCTCCAACACTCTACTCAGCAAATTGGATGCAGTCTATCACAGTGCCATCCGCTTTGTCACCAAAGCCCCATATACTACCCACCACTGCGACCTGTATGATCTCATTGGCTGGCCCTCGCTTCATATTCGTCGCCAAACCCACTGGCTCCAGGTCATCTATAAGTCTTTGCTAGGTAAAGCCCCACCTTATCTCAGCTCACTGGTCACCATAGCAGCACCCACCCGTAGCACGCGCTCCAGCAGGTATATTTCACTGGTCACCCCCAAATCCAACTTCTCCGTTGGCCGCCTTTCCTTCCAGTTCTCTGCGGCCAATGACTGGAACGAATTGCAAAAATCGCTGAAGCTGGAGACTCATATCTCCCTCACTAATTTTAAGCAACAGCTGTCAGAGCAGCTTACCGATCATTGCACCTGTACACAGCCAGTCTGTAAATAGCCCATCTGTAAATAGCCCACCCACCCAATTTTTTAAATTATTTTTTGGTCCTTTGCACCCCAGTATCTCTATTTGCACATTCATCTTCTGCTCATCTCTCACTCCAGTGTTTAATTGCTATATTGCAATTATTTTGCCACTATGACCTGTTTATTGCCTTACCTCCCTAATCTTACTTCATTTGCACACACTGTATACAGTGCCTTGCGAAAGTATTCGGCCCCCTTGAACTTTGCGTCATTTTGCCACATTTCAGGCTTCAAACATAAAGATATAAAACTGTATTTTTTTTGTGAAGAATCAACAACAAGTGGGACACAATCATGAAGTGGAACGACATTTATTGGATATTTCAAACTTTTTAACAAATCAAAAACTGAAAAATTGGGCGTGCAAAATTATTCAGCCCCCTGAGTTAATACTTTGTAGCGTCACCTTTTGCTGCGATTACAGCTGTAAGTCGCTTGGGGTATGTCTCTATCAGTTTTGCACATCGAGAGACTGACATTTTTTCCCATTCCTCCTTGCAAAACGGCTTGAGCTCAGTGAGGTTGGATGGAGAGCATTTGTGAACAGCAGTTTTCAGTTCTTTCCACAGATTCTCGATTGGATTCAAGTCTGGACTTTGACTTGGCCATTCTAACTCCTGGATATGTTTATTTTTGAACCATTCCATTGTACATTTTGCTTTATGTTTTGGATCATTGTCTTGTTGGAAGACAAATCTCCGTCCCAGTCTCAGGTCTTTTGCAGACTCCATCAGGTTTTCTTCTAGAATGGTCCTGTATTTGGCTCCATCCATTTTCCCATCAATTTCAACCATCTTCCCTGTCCCTGCTGAAGACAAGCAGGCCCAAACCATGATGCTGCCACCACCATGTTTGACAGTGGGGATAGTGTGTTCAGGGTGATGAGCTGTGTTGCTTTTACGCCAAACATAACATTTTGCATTGTTGCCAAAAAGTTCAATTTTGGTTTCATCTGACCAGAGCACCTTCTTCCACATGTTTGGTGTGTCTCCCAGGTGGCTTGTGGCAAACTTTAAAAGACACTTTTTATGGATATCTTTAAGAAATGGCTTTCTTCTTCCCACTCTTCCATAAAGGCCAGATTTGTGCAATATACGACTGATTGTTGTCCTATGGACAGAGTCTCCCACCTCAGCTGTAGATCTCTGCAGTTCATCCAGAGTGATCATGGGCCTCTTGGCTGCATCTCTGATCAGTCTTCTCCTTGTATGAGCTGAAAGTTTAGAGGGACGGCCAGGTCTTGGTAGATTTGCAGTGGTCTGATACTCCTTCCATTTCAATATTATCGCTTGCACAGTGCTCCTTGGGATGTTTAAAGCTTGGAAAATCTTTTTGTATCCAAATCCGGCTTTAAACTTCACAACAGTATCTCGGACCTGCCTGGTGTGTTCCTTGTTCTTCATGATGCTCTCTGCGCTTTTAACGGACCTCTGAGACTATCACAGTGCAGGTGCATTTATACGGAGACTTGATTACACACAGGTGGATTGTATTTATCATCATTAGTCATTTAGGTCAACATTGGATCATTCAGAGATCCTCACTGAACTTCTGGAGAGAGTTTGCTGCACTGAAAGTAAAGGGGCTGAATAATTTTGCACGCCCAATTTTTCAGTTTTTGATTTGTTAAAAAAGTTTGAAATATCCAATAAATGTCGTTCCACTTCATGATTGTGTCCCACTTGTTGTTGATTCTTCACAAGAAAATACAGTTTTATATCTTTGTTTGAAGCCTGAAATGTGGCAAAAGGTCGCAAAGTTCAAGGGGGCCGAATACTTTCGCAAGGCACTGTATATACAGTATGTATGTATGTATGTATGTGGTCTAAATAGCTAGTTCAGAACTCTAGCTCTTTTCTACAACCTGTAGAGAACACAATATATGGTCTATACTTGGCATGTAGGTTTCTCACTTATGGGTGGCACGATATGGGAGCGGGGAATGGACAGGGTGTATGCAAATCAAATACTGTCGTATTTACTGGAGTCAAAAAAAGTGTTGTGTTTTTGTGGGCTGTGGTGTTTTTGCGGACACTACTGTAGTAATTAGGGGTCAGGGCCTAAGCTTCATCTGTCTCCCCGTACAGTTTCACCCTCCATGGGCCGGTCTCACCCTTACGAGCCCAACTGGAATTAGTCCCTTCCCAGTCTCACCCTCCCTCCAGCCCAACTGGACCTAGTCCCTTCCCACAAAGGAAGGGCCTTCAAACCTGTCCTGACCTCTAACCTCAACAGCACTTCCTTAGTCCAAACAACCCACCTCTGTCGCAGCCAGCCTGGTTTCAATTACAAGATTGTAAAAAAAAAAATCAGGGCAAAGAGCGAGGCTTGTACATGTAAAGGGGTGGAGGGGTGAAGAGAGAGAACATTTTGAATCGGTTTCCCTCGAGTGACTTGTCTATTTGATGTCAGCTTTATGGGACTGGGGCTGGCTGGCTGTGTTGCTCACAGTACAATCTCTCCCTCTCTCTCCCTCTCGCTCTCTCTCGCATCAACTCTCTGTCTCTCTCTTTTTATCTCTCTCTTTCAGAGGCACTCACTTCAAAGAGGAAACTCATCTCCCTCCTGCCGTCCTTCTCTCAGCAGAGACCACCAGGGGAAAACAACAGAGACAGAGAAAGGGAGAGAGGGGGGAGGAGGGAAAGACAGAAAGATGGCATCCCAGATTGGACAGTCTGGGGCCTGGCTTTTGAAGTGAATAAAGACAGAATTATGCTCAGAAGTCATTGATAAAAGCTCACAGGCCGTCACTCAGAGAGAGGGGGGACAAAGTTGTGTCAAGTCTGTGTTGGGATGTGCCAGCTAACTGAAGAGTTGGGGGTGGTGGCAGGGGGTTTAAAAACCTGGCGGGGTATTGCCACGACGACAGACTCTTGACAGCACATGTTCCATTCTCCCTCCGCTGAGGGGACCTGTTCCTGTCACGTTCTGGCATTGCCGTGACGACGCTGTGAAATGTTTCCTAAGTGGCCGTGCACCGGTGGGTTCGCACGCAAAATAAAAATGATGGCAGCGGTACCCTCAACGTGGTTTGGGTTATAATGACTTTCCATTATGATTGTCCACACAGCGAGCAGAGCAGAGCGGAGAGAGAAAGAGAAGAGAGGAGAGCCCTGCAGTCTTCCTGCCTCCCGTGGCTTGCTCCCCTCCTTCCTCTCTCTCCGTGGTGAAGAGATGCTTTGTTCGCTCCGTGAAGAGGATTTTCCAACCAGGGGCGTTTGGGAAGGAAAGTGGTGAAAAAGAAAAGTCAAGCACCACACTGTGAAGCATCAACTGTTATGTGGTGCTGGTGGTGCTCATAAAATGCCTGTTAAAAAGTGTGTGGCTGCATTCTAAATGGCACTTGTGATTTATATCACTTGTGCCACTGTTATTCTCCAATAGGAGGACCGATATTCGAAAGACTAGTTCAAATCTATTTCCAAACATTCACATTCAAGTATTTCAAGGATATTTTACTCCAGGTTTGAAAGACAACAGAACACCTCTTGGGTGTGAGAAAATGATTTTGATCCAAGTTAAGATAGACAGATGCAGTGGACTAATGAATTGGTAAATAGAAGAGAGGGTCACTGTAAAAGTTAGAATAGCCTCCCCTCTCCTCCCCAATGTGCCAGCACAGATCCCAGATCTCATACGCTGAAAAAAATGAAGGTTCTTAAATGGTTCTTCCTCAGCTCTTTAACGTTCTTTGGAGAACTCTTGCCCGATAAAGACCCTTTGAGTTAAGTGTGGGGTATCTATGGTTCTTCAGAATTCTAAAAGGTTCTGGAAATGTATGGAAGCCTGCAGATGCGTCCCTTTCATAGCACACAGCAAATTGGCCAGTGTTAAATAGTGTTGATTATTCAGTGTAACATTTCTAGTGCTGATTCGATAGTTAAATTAAGACTATAAAGAGTTCAATTAACACTCAGTGTTATAAAATAACCGCAGTGTTGGTGTTAATAATCAGAGTTTAATCAAAACCACGCCCATCATTATCATATTTCCCAGCATGCTCTATTGCAGATGAATTTTGGTATTGTTTGTTTCAATATTTGTGTTTTTGTATGTATGTACATTGATATAATTAATCTTATGCTACCCAAATATAAATAGCATACATTTTTCTAAACTATTCCACTGTTACTTGGTCTTATTGCACTCCTTCCTGAAATGGTCGTTTCAGTTCAGATGGTTACGGTAGTTTCGTGTCTTATTCTTCACAGCCCTGGCTATGCAGGTTGTGGGTGAATAAAAATGTTGGATATTCCCGCTATGGCCGGATTCCAATAGGAATTACACGTCACTTTGCAAGCCAGCATGAGTTTCAGTCCACTGTATCAGTCCAGTAGCAGGCCAGATGAACTATGTATTGAAGAATTTAATAACCACTTCTTCATTTAGGATCTAACTTGGAGAAGGCCACAGGACTGTTAATTACTGAATGCAACAACTATGTTTCTGTCACTTGCTAACACTAGCAAGCACCCTGGGAAATATGCTAATTAGGCTTAAAACCCTACTGCGGGCTTCTGTAGAGCCTCACGTAAAACGTTTCTGGTTTTACATTTGTGTATGGTATCTCCTATGGCATCGCTCTCAAGAACCTTATTTGGTTCCCACTAGCACCTTTATTTTTAAGAGTGTAGGACTCAACCAGCATCAAAGAAGCTCTTCCTCCGGTGGTATTTAACAGAAGTGTTTGAAATCCCTAGGAGCTGGTGTCCTCTCTCAGGCAGGATGAAACTCTGCACACGCTTACCAGCCATGTCAGACACTACACGCCTCATTCACTACACAGCACAGCCTAGCTGGTACAATGGGCACATTATTGGGATGAAAAGAGAGGCGAGGCACAGTGCAGGGGTAGGGGGTAAAGGGGTAGGGGTAAGGGTGCGGCTGGAGAAGGGACAAGGAGATGACAGTGGTGTACCGAGTGCGTGTCATATTTTGGGAGTTGGCAGAAGGGGTACAAAGCGGAGGCCTGTTTGCGACAACACTTTGAATGTAGATAATATTTCACAGTCTATATTCTGCCTCCCACCCACTGTGCTCTGGAGAAGACAGTCGTCTTTTGCCTGCCCGGGATATTATGAATGTTGAATTGTTTCTTTCTTCATTGCAAAGGACACTGATCTTTTAGTTTATTTCTATTACACAGGGGTAGAAACATAGTTTAATTTGTTTAATAATAGTCACATGTATGGGGAAAATGACAATAGTTTATCCATAGAGATGTGCTTGTGTGTGTGTGTGTGTGTGTGTGTGTGTGTGTGTGTGTGTGTGTGTGTGTGTGTGTGTGTGTGTGTGTGTGTGTGTGTGTGTGTGTGTGTGTGTGTGTGTGTGTGTGTGTGTGTGTGTGTGTGTGTGTGTGTGTGTGTGTGTGTGTGTGTGTGTGTGTGTGTGTGTGTGTGTGTGTGCGTGTGTGCGTGTGTGCGTGTCTGCTCCCGATGTGTGAAAGAGATAAAGACTTGCATAACAAAAAGGGGGCCCTGGCCAACACAAGGTCAACATTACTGCCCTATGTACAGTAAGCCCCCCCTTTTTTTCCCTCAGTGCCAGACAGGGTCTGTATTCAACATTTTTAAAGCAACATCAGTCACATATGAGTGAAGCTAATAATGACACATGCCGTTGAAGTCGTCGGAGGAATTTTTCCACGACGTCGCTCACAAGCCATCACAGCCAATCAAAATATCTGACTTATCTTGGAGTTATCGCTGCATTCCACAGTGTTAAAACTGTGGACATGTGTGTGTGTGGGGGGGAGGGGTGCAAGGGGCCTCTAGTTGCTTTTACACTAATGCTGATGAATATTAATATTTTTAGAGGAACTACTTAGATTTAGTGGGTGGACTCTGAGCAAACAGGGCTTCTTGAACAAACCACTCTTTGTAGAGAGAACATGGTGGTTGTGAGAAATGTTTAATAATAACTAAACTGTAGGTCTGCAAGGGTGAGAAATGCCTGGCTGGCTATGTGTGTGTGCGTCTACCAGGCAATACTGTGTGTTAGTTAGGCTACCTCTTATTCCTCAACACTGTTGGACTGTTTTCCCTCACCAGAATTTTAATCCCATTTTCCACCTCAGTGTGACTTCCTTTCTCAACAGTACTCTTTAATTAAACTGACCAAGAGTCAGAGGAATTAGCACATATAACTTTTAATACGCTCCATGCTGTGTGCCAGCAAAACTAATGGACAACATTACCGACACCGCTATTGCCGCTTACACGCTGACCTGGGTTCAAATACTATTTGAAATCATTTAAATACTTTGAGTGTTTACTCTAACATGCCTGGAGTGCTAGATGGGCGGGTTTGTAATTTTGGATCTATTCTATTGGTCCATTTAGCCAGGCAAGGTCAATCAAGCCCAGATAAAGTATTTCAAATGATTTCAAATAGTTTTTGAACCCAGTTCTTTTAACAGGCTGAACAAGTTCTGTCCCGTGGAGGGAGATTGTCATGTAGTTTTTCCAGTGTTAATAACATAACCTCTGAGGAACAGGTCACGCTGTGTGTACGAAAACTGTCTATTGGCTTTCTCCCTGAAAGGCTGTTTCTGGTAGGTAATCACCAGTAGGAATTTGAGAAGGTCACAGCTCCCTTACGTTATGAATGCCATACAACTAATAAAACACTGCAAGTTCAACCCCTCAGGAGCCCAGCAGCCGCAGAGAGGGAGGTGTGTGTGTAATCTCGGACACCCAGAACTAAACTAGCTTAATTGCGTCAGATACTCGATTAAGTTTTGAGGGGAGATGTGTATCAGGCAAGTCTATTGGCTAAATGTCCCCTACCCTTACTAAATTTGAAAGATTCTAAAACCTGCGATTTGAGCTTGATTTGTATAAATGATCAGTAACGTAAAAACTTCGAAGAGTAAAAATGTTCCCCATTAGTCGTCGACGCATCCCAGTCAGTTGACAGATACTACTAAGTTACGTGCATCTGTCCATGAGAGATTAGTGTGTGTGACAATCTCTCTCCTTTCCTCCTTTTGACCTTCCCTACTTTGTCACCAGCTTCATCCACAGTTCTTTCCTCCTCCCTTACACATCAAACCACCACAACATATTTCAACACCAGAAATGGCACAACAAAAATTAAACAACACACCTATAAAAAAAACATTTTGAGCCTCATTCAGCCTCATTCTGTAGACTCATTCAGCCTCATTCTGTAGACTCATTCAGCCTCATTCTGTAGAGCTTCGTTCAGCCTCATTCTGTAGAGCCTCATTCAGCCTCATTCTGTAGAGCCTCATTCAGCCTCATTCTGTAGAGCCTCATTCAGACTCATTCTGTAGACTCATTCAGTCTCATTCTGTAGAGTCTCATTCGAGCTCATTCTGTAGAGCCTCATTCAGCCACATTCTGTAGAGCCTCATTCAGTCTCATTCTGTTGAGCCTCATTCAGGCTCATTCTGTAGAGTCTCATTCAGCCTCATTCTGTAGAGGCCTCATTCTGTAGATCCTCATTCAGCCTCATTCTGTAGAGGATCTTTCAGCCTCATTCTGTAGACTCATTCACTCATTCTGTAGAGCCTCATTCAGCCTCATTCTGTAGAGCCTCATTCAGCCTCATTCTGTAGAGTCTCATTCAGAGCTCATTCATTCTGTAGAGCCTCATTCAGCCTCATTCTGTAGAGCCTCATTCAGCCTCATTCTGTAGACTCATTCAGCCTCATTCTGTAGAGCCTCATTCAGCCTCATTCTGTAGAGCCTCATTCAGAGCCTCATTCAGCCTCATTCTGTAGAGCCTCATTCAGCCTCATTCTGTAGAGCCTCATTCAGCCTCATTTGAGCCTCATTCTGTAGAGCCTCATTCAGCCTCATTCTGTAGAGCCTCATTCAGCCTCATTCTGTAGACTCATTCAGCCTCATTCTGTAGAGCCTCATTCAGCCTCATTCTGTAGATTCAGCCTCATTCTGTAGATCCTCATTCAGCCTCATTCTGTAGAGGTCTCATTCAGCCTCATTCTGTAGACTCATTCAGGCTCATTCTGTAGAGCCTCATTCAGCCTCATTCTGTAGAGCCTCATTCAGCCTCATTCTGTAGACTCATTCAGCCTCATTCTGTAGAGTCTCATTCAGCCTCATTCTGTAGAGCCTCATTCAGCCTCCATTCTGTAGAGCCTCATTCAGCCTCATTCTGTAGAGCCTCATTCAGCCTCATTCTGTAGAGCCTCAGACTCATTCAGCCTCATTCTGTAGAGCCTCATTCAGCCTCATTCTGTAGAGCCTCATTCAGCCTCATTCTGTAGACTCATTCAGCCTCATTCTGTAGAGCCTCATTCAGCCTCATTCAGGCCTCATTCTGTAGAGCCTCATTCAGCCTCATTCTGTAGAACCTCATTCAGCCTCATTCTGTAGAGCCTCATTCAGTCTCATTCTGTTGAGCCTCATTCAGCCTCATTCTGTAGAGCCTCATTCAGCCTCATTCTGTAGAGCCTCATTCAGCCTCATTCATTCATTCAGCCTCATTCTGAGACTCATTCAGCCTCATTCATTCAGCCTCATTCTGTAGAGCCTCATTCAGCCTCATTCTGTAGAGCCTCATTCAGCCTCATTCAGAGCTCATTCTCAGCTCATTCAGCCTCATTCTGTAGAGCCTCATTCAGCCTCATTCTGTAGAGCCTCATTCAGCCTCATTCTGTAGACTCATTCAGCCTCATTCTGTAGAGCCTCATTCAGCCTCATTCTGTAGAGCCTCATTCAGCCTCATTCTGTAGACTCATTCAGCCTCATTCTGTAGAGCCTCATTCAGCCTCATTCTGTAGAGCCTCATTCAGCCTCATTCAGCCTCATTCTGTAGAGCCTCATTCAGCCTCATTCTGTAGCCTCATTCAGCCTCATTCTGTAGAGCCTCATTCAGCCTCATTCAGCCTCATTCTGTAGAGCCTCATTCAGCCTCATTCTGTAGAGCCTCATTCAGCCTCATTCTGTAGACTCATTCAGCCTCATTCTGTAGAGCCTCATTCAGCCTCATTCTGTAGAGCCTCATTCAGCCTCATTCTGTAGACTCATTCAGCCTCATTCTGTAGAGCCTCATTCAGCCTCATTCTGAGGCTCATTCATCATTCTGTAGAGCCTCATTCAGCCTCATTCTGTAGAGCCTCATTCAGCCTCATTCTGTAGAGCCTCATTCAGCCTCATTCTGTAGAGCCTCATTCAGCCTCATTCTGTAGACTCATTCAGCCTCATTCTGTAGAGCCTCATTCAGCCTCATTCTGTAGAGCCTCATTCCTCATTCAGCCTCATTCTGTAGAGCCTCATTCAGCCTCATTCTGTAGAGAGCCTCATTCAGCCTCATTCTGTAGAGCCTCATTCAGCCTCATTCTGTAGAGCCTCATTCAGCCTCATTCTGTAGAGCCTCATTCAGCCTCATTCTGTAGAGCCTCATTCAGCCTCATTCTGTAGAGCCTCATTCAGCCTCATTCTGTAGAGCCTCATTCAGCCTCATTCTGTAGAGCCTCATTCAGCCTCATTCTGTAGAGCCTCATTCAGCCTCATTCTGTAGACTCATTCAGCCTCATTCTGTAGAGCCTCATTCAGCCTCATTCTGTAGACTCATTCAGCCTCATTCTGTAGAGCCTCATTCAGCCTCATTCAGCCTCATTCAGCCTCATTCTGAGACTCATTCAGCCTCATTCTGTAGATCCTCATTCAGCCTCATTCTGTAGAGTCTCATTCAGCCTCATTCTGTAGAGCCTCATTCAGCCTCATTCTGTAGAGCCTCATTCAGCCTCATTCTGTAGAGCCTCATTCAGCCTCATTCTGTAGACTCATTCAGCCTCATTCTGTAGAGCCTCATTCAGCCTCATTCTGTAGACTCATTCAGCCTCATTCTGTAGAGCCTCATTCAGCCTCATTCTGTAGAGCCTCATTCAGCCTCATTCTGTAGACTCATTCAGCCTCATTCAGCTCATTCATTCTGTAGAGCCTCATTCAGCCTCATTCTGTAGAGCCTCATTCAGCCTCATTCTGTAGACTCATTCAGCCTCATTCTGTAGAGCCTCATTCAGCCTCATTCTGTAGAGCCTCATTCAGCTCATTCAGACTCATTCAGCCTCATTCTGTAGACTCATTCAGCCTCATTCTGTAGAGCCTCATTCAGCTCATTCTGTAGAGCCTCATTCAGCCTCATTCTGTCAGAGCCTCATTCAGCCTCATTCTAGAACCTCATTCAGCCTCATTCTGTAGAGCCTCATTCATTCTGTAGAGCCTCATTCAGCCTCATTCTGTAGAGCCTCATTCAGCCTCATTCTGTAGAGCCTCATTCAGCCTCATTCTGTAGAGCCTCATTCAGCCTCATTCTGTAGAGCCTCATTCAGCCTCATTCTGTAGAGTCTCATTCAGCCTCATTCTGTAGAGCCTCATTCAGCCTCATTCAGGCCTCATTCTGTAGATCCTCATTCAGCCTCATTCTGTAGAGATCATTCAGCCTCATTCTGTAGACTCATTCAGGCTCATTCTGTAGAGCCTCATTCAGCCTCATTCTGTAGAGCCTCATTCAGCCTCATTCTGTAGAGCCTCATTCAGCCTCATTCTGTAGAGTCTCATTCAGCCTCATTCTGTAGACTCATTCAGCCTCATTCTGTAGAGCCTCATTCAGCCTCATTCTGTAGAGCCTCATTCAGCCTCATTCTGTAGACTCATTCAGCCTCATTCTGTAGAGCCTCATTCAGCCTCATTCTGTAGAGCTTCATTCAGCCTCATTCTGTAGAGCCTCATTCAGCCTCATTCTGTAGAGCCTCATTCAGCCTCATTCTGTAGAGCCTCATTCAGACTCATTCTGTAGACTCATTCAGTCTCATTCTGTAGAGTCTCATTCAGCTCATTCTGTAGAACCTCATTCAGCCTCATTCTGTAGACTCATTCAGCCTCATTCTGTAGATCCTCATTCAGCCTCATTCTGTAGAGGATCTTTCAGCCTCATTCTGTAGACTCATTCAGGCTCATTCTGTAGAGCCTCATTCAGCCTCATTCTGTAGAGCCTCATTCAGCCTCATTCTGTATACTCATTCAGCCTCATTCTGTAGAGTCTCATTCAGCCTCATTCTGTAGACTCATTCAGCCTCCTTCTGTAGAGCCTCATTCAGCCTCATTCTGTAGAGCCTCATTCAGCCTCATTCTGTAGACTCATTCAGCCTCATTCTGTAGAGCCTCATTCAGCCTCATTCTGTAGAGCCTCATTCAGCCTCATTCTGTAGACTCATTCAGCCTCATTCTGTAGAGCCTCATTCAGCCTCATTCTGAGGCCTCATTCTGTAGATCCTCATTCAGCCTCATTCTGTAGAGGATCATTCAGCCTCATTCTGTAGACTCATTCAGGCTCATTCTGTAGAGCCTCATTCAGCCTCATTCTGTAGAGCCTCATTCAGCCTCATTCTGTAGACTCATTCAGCCTCATTCTGTAGAGTCTCATTCAGCCTCATTCTGTAGAGCCTCATTCAGCCTCATTCTGTAGAGCCTCATTCAGCCTCATTCTGTAGAGCCTCATTCAGCCTCATTCTGTAGACTCATTCAGCCTCATTCTGTAGAGCCTCATTCAGCCTCATTCTGTAGAGCCTCATTCAGCCTCATTCTGTAGAGCCTCATTCAGCCTCATTCTGTAGAGCCTCATTCAGCCTCATTCTGTAGAGCCTCATTCAGCCTCATTCTGTAGAACCTCATTCAGCCTCATTCTGTAGAGCCTCATTCAGATCCTCATTCTGTAGAGCCTCATTCAGCCTCATTCTGTAGACTCATTCAGCCTCATTCTGTAGAGCCTCATTCAGCCTCATTCTGTAGAGCCTCATTCAGCCTCATTCTGTAGACTCATTCAGCCTCATTCTGTAGAGCCTCATTCAGCCTCATTCTGTAGAGCCTCATTCAGCCTCATTCTGTAGAGCCTCATTCAGCCTCATTCTGTAGAGCCTCATTCAGCCTCATTCTGAGCCTCATTCAGCCTCATTCTGTAGACTCATTCAGCCTCATTCAGGCTCATTCTGTAGAGCCTCATTCAGCTCATTCTGTAGAGCCTCATTCAGCCTCATTCTGTAGACTCATTCAGCCTCATTCTGTAGAGTCCTCATTCAGCCTCATTCTGTAGACTCATTCAGCTCATTCTGTAGAGCTCATTCTCATTCAGCCTCATTCTGTAGAGCCTCATTCAGCCTCATTCTGTATACTCATTCAGCCTCATTCTGTAGAGTCTCATTCAGCCTCATTCTGTAGACTCATTCAGCCTCCTTCTGTAGAGCCTCATTCAGCCTCATTCTGTAGAGCCTCATTCAGCCTCATTCTGACTCATTCAGCCTCAGACTCATTCAGCCTCATTCTGTAGAGCCTCATTCAGTCTCATTCTGTAGAGCCTCATTCAGCCTCATTCTGTAGAGCCTCATTCAGCCTCATTCTGTAGAGCCTCATTCAGCCTCATTCTGTAGATTCTGTAGATCCTCATTCAGCCTCATTCTGTAGAGGATCATTCAGCCTCATTCTGTAGACTCATTCAGGCTCATTCTGTAGAGCCTCATTCAGCCTCATTCCGTAGAGCCTCATTCAGCCTCATTCTGTATACTCATTCAGCCTCATTCTGTAGAGTCTCATTCAGCCTCATTCTGTAGACTCATTCAGCCTCATTCTGTAGAGCCTCATTCAGCCTCATTCTGTAGAGCCTCATTCAGCCTCATTCTGTAGACTCATTCAGCCTCATTCTGTAGAGCCTCATTTCATTCTGTAGAGCCTCATTCAGCCTCATTCTGTAGACTCATTCAGCCTCATTCTGTAGAGCCTCATTCAGCCTCATTCTGTCATTCTGAGATCCTCATTCAGCCTCATTCTGTAGAGGATCATTCAGCCTCATTCTGTAGACTCATTCAGGCTCATTCTGTAGAGCCTCATTCAGCCTCATAGAGCCTCATTCAGCCTCATTCTGTATACTCATTCAGCCTCATTCTGTAGAGCCTCATTCAGCCTCATTCTGTAGAGCCTCATTCAGCCTCATTCTGTAGAGCCTCATTCAGCCTCATTCTGTAGAGCCTCATTCAGCCTCATTCTGTAGAGCCTCATTCAGCCTCATTCTGTAGAGCCTCATTCAGCCTCATTCTGTAGACTCATTCAGCCTCATTCAGCCTCATTCAGCCTCATTCTGTAGAGCCTCATTCAGCCTCATTCTGTAGAGCCTCATTCAGCCTCATTCTGTAGAGCCTCATTCAGCCTCATTCTGTAGAGCCTCATTCAGCCTCATTCTGTAGAGCCTCATTCAGCCTCATTCTGAGGCCTCATTCTGTAGATCCTCATTCAGCCTCATTCTGTAGACTCATTCAGCCTCATTCTGTAGAGCCTCATTCAGCTCATTCTGTAGAGCCTCATTCAGCCTCATTCTGTAGAGCCTCATTCAGCCTCATTCTGTATCACTCATTCAGCCTCATTCTGTAGATCCTCATTCAGCCTCATTCTGTAGACTCATTCAGCCTCATTCTGTAGACTCATTCAGGCTCATTCTGTAGAGCCTCATTCAGCCTCATTCTGTAGAGCCTCATTCAGCCTCATTCTGTATACTCATTCAGCCTCATTCTGTAGAGCCTCATTCAGCCTCATTCTGTAGACTCATTCAGCCTCCTTCTGTAGAGCCTCATTCAGCCTCATTCTGTAGAGCCTCATTCAGCCTCATTCTGTAGAGCCTCATTCAGCCTCATTCTGTAGACTCATTCAGCCTCATTCTGTAGAGCCTCATTCAGTCTCATTCTGTAGACTCATTCAGCCTCATTCTGTAGAGCCTCATTCAGCCTCATTCTGTAGAGCCTCATTCAGCCTCATTCTGTAGATCCTCATTCAGCCTCATTCTGTAGAGCCTCATTCAGCCTCATTCTGTAGAGCCTCATTCAGCCTCATTCTGTAGACTCATTCAGCCTCATTCTGTAGAGTCTCATTCAGCCTCATTCTGTAGACTCATTCAGCCTCATTCTGTAGAGCCTCATTCAGCCTCATTCTGTAGAGCCTCATTCAGCCTCATTCTGTAGACTCATTCAGCCTCATTCTGTAGAGCCTCATTCAGCCTCATTCTGTAGAGCCTCATTCAGTCTCATTCTGTAGACTCATTCAGCCTCATTCTGTAGAGCCTCATTCAGCCTCATTCTGTAGAGCTCATTCAGCCTCATTCTGTAGAGCCTCATTCAGCCTCATTCTGTAGAGCCTCATTCAGCCTCATTCTGTAGAGCCTCATTCAGGCTCATTCTGTAGACTCATTCAGCCTCATTCTGTAGAGCCTCATTCAGCCTCATTCTGTAGAGCCTCATTCAGCCTCATTCTGTAAAGCCTCATTCAGCCTCATTCTGTAGACTCATTCAGCCTCATTCTGTAGAGCCTCATTCAGCCTCATTCTGTAGAGCCTCATTCAGCCTCATTCTGTAGACTCATTCAGCCTCATTCTGTAGAGCCTCATTCAGCCTCATTCTGTAGAGCCTCATTCAGTCTCATTCTGTAGACTCATTCAGCCTCATTCTGTAGAGCCTCATTCAGCCTCATTCTGTAGAGCCTCATTCAGCCTCATTCTGTAGACTCATTCAGCCTCATTCTGTAGAGCCTCATTCAGCCTCATTCTGTAGAGCCTCATTCAGTCTCATTCTGTGAGACTCATTCAGCCTCATTCTGTAGAGCCTCATTCAGCCTCATTCTGTAGACTCATTCAGCCTCATTCTGTAGAGCCTCATTCAGCCTCATTCTGTAGAGCCTCATTCAGCCTCATTCTGTAGAGCCTCATTCAGCCTCATTCTGTAGACTCATTCAGCCTCATTCTGTAGAGCCTCATTCAGCCTCATTCTGTAGACTCATTCAGCCTCATTCTGTAGAGCCTCATTCAGCCTCATTCTGTAGAGCCTCATTCAGCCTCATTCTGTAGACTCATTCAGCCTCATTCTGTAGAGCCTCATTCAGCCTCATTCTGTAGAGCCTCATTCAGCTCATTCTGTAGACTCATTCAGCCTCATTCTGTAGAGCCTCATTCAGCCTCATTCTGAGGCCTCATTCTGTAGAGCCTCATTCAGCCTCATTCTGTAGAGCCTCATTCAGCCTCATTCTGTAGAGCCTCATTCAGGCTCATTCTGTAGACTCATTCAGCCTCATTCTGTAGAGCCTCATTCAGCCTCATTCTGTAGACTCATTCAGCCTCATTCTGTAGAGCCTCATTCAGCCTCATTCTGTAGACTCATTCAGCCTCATTCTGTAGAGCCTCATTCAGCCTCATTCTGTAGACTCATTCAGCCTCATTCTGTAGAGCCTCATTCAGCCTCATTCTGTAGAGCCTCATTCAGCCTCATTCTGTAGAGCCTCATTCAGCCTCATTCTGTAGACTCATTCAGCCTCATTCTGTAGAGCCTCATTCAGCCTCATTCTGTAGAGCCTCATTCAGCCTCATTCTGTAGAGTCTCATTCAGCCTCATTCTGTAGAGCCTCATTCAGCCTCATTCTGTAGAGCCTCATTCAGTCTCATTCTGTAGAGCCTCATTCAGCCTCATTCTGAGGCCTCATTCTGTAGACTCATTCAGCCTCATTCTGTAGAGCCTCATTCAGCCTCATTCTGTAGAGCCTCATTCAGCCTCATTCTGTAGACTCATTCAGCCTCATTCTGTAGAGCCTCATTCAGCCTCATTCTGTAGACTCATTCAGCCTCATTCTGTAGAGCCTCATTCAGCCTCATTCTGTAGACTCATTCAGCCTCATTCTGTAGAGCCTCATTCAGCCTCATTCTGTAGACTCATTCAGCCTCATTCTGTAGAGCCTCATTCTCATTCTGTAGACTCTCATTCTGTAGAGCCTCATTCAGCCTCATTCTGTAGACTCATTCAGCCTCATTCTGTAGACTCATTCAGCCTCATTCTGTAGAGCCTCATTCAGCCTCATTCTGTAGAGCCTCATTCAGCCTCATTCTGTAGACTCATTCAGCCTCATTCTGTAGAGCCTCATTCAGCCTCATTCTGTAGAGCCTCATTCAGGCTCATTCTGTAGAGCCTCATTCAGCCTCATTCTGTAGAGCCTCATTCAGCCTCATTCTGTAGACTCATTCAGCCTCATTCTGTAGAGCCTCATTCAGCCTCATTCTGTAGAGCCTCATTCAGCCTCATTCTGTAGAGCCTCATTCAGCTCATTCTGTAGACTCATTCAGCCTCATTCTGTAGAGCCTCATTCAGCCTCATTCTGTAGACTCATTCAGCCTCATTCTGTAGAGATCATTCAGCCTCATTCTGTAGACTCATTCAGGCTCATTCTGTAGAGCCTCATTCAGCCTCATTCCGTAGAGCCTCATTCAGCCTCATTCTGTATACTCATTCAGCCTCATTCTGTAGAGTCTCATTCAGCCTCATTCTGTAGACTCATTCAGCCTCATTCTGTAGAGCCTCATTCAGCCTCATTCTGTAGAGCCTCATTCAGCCTCATTCTGTAGACTCATTCAGCCTCATTCTGTAGAGCCTCATTCAGCCTCATTCTGTAGAGCCTCATTCAGTCTCATTCTGTAGACTCATTCAGCCTCATTCTGTAGAGCCTCATTCAGCCTCATTCTGAGGCCTCATTCTGTAGATCCTCATTCAGCCTCATTCTGTAGAGGATCATTCAGCCTCATTCTGTAGACTCATTCAGGCTCATTCTGTAGAGCCTCATTCAGCCTCATTCTGTAGAGCCTCATTCAGCCTCATTCTGTATACTCATTCAGCCTCATTCTGTAAAGCCTCATTCAGGCTCATTCTGTAGACTCATTCAGCCTCCTTCTGTAGAGCCTCATTCAGCCTCATTCTGTAGAGCCTCATTCAGCCTCATTCTGTAGACTCATTCAGCCTCATTCTGTAGAGCCTCATTCAGCCTCATTCTGTAGAGCCTCATTCAGTCTCATTCTGTAGACTCATTCAGCCTCATTCTGTAGAACCTCATTCAGCCTCATTCTGTAGAGCCTCATTCAGCCTCATTCTGTAGAGCCTCATTCAGCCTCATTCTGTAGAGCCTCATTCAGCCTCATTCTGTAGAGCCTCATTCAGCCTCATTCTGTAGAGCCTCATTCAGCCTCATTCTGTAGAGCCTCATTCAGCCTCATTCTGTAGAGCCTCATTCAGCCTCATTCTGTAGAGATCCTCATTCAGCCTCATTCTGTAGAGTCTCATTCAGCCTCATTCTGTAGAGCCTCATTCTGTAGAGCCTCATTCAGCCTCATTCTGTAGCCTCATTCAGCCTCATTCAGACTCATTCAGCCTCATTCTGTAGAGCCTCATTCAGCCTCATTCTGTAGAGCCTCATTCAGCCTCATTCTGTAGACTCATTCAGCCTCATTCTGTAGAGCCTCATTCAGCCTCATTCTGTAGACTCATTCAGCCTCATTCTGTCCTCATTCTCATTCTGTAGCCTCATTCAGCCTCATTCTGTAGAGCCTCATTCAGCCTCATTCTGTAGAGCCTCATTCAGCCTCATTCTGTAGAGCCTCATTCAGCCTCATTCTGTAGAGCCTCATTCAGCCTCATTCTGTAGAGCCTCATTCAGCCTCATTCTGTAGACTCATTCAGCCTCATTCTGTAGAGTCTCATTCAGCCTCATTCTGTAGACCTCATTCAGCCTCATTCTGTAGACTCATTCAGCCTCATTCTGTAGATCCTCATTCAGCCTCATTCTGTAGAGATCTTTCAGCCTCATTCTGTAGACTCATTCAGCCTCATTCTGTAGAGCCTCATTCAGCCTCATTCTGTAGAGCCTCATTCAGCCTCATTCTGTATACTCATTCAGCCTCATTCTGTAGAGCCTCATTCAGCCTCATTCTGTAGACTCATTCAGCCTCATTCTGTAGAGCCTCATTCAGCCTCATTCTGTAGAGCCTCATTCAGCCTCATTCTGTAGACTCATTCAGCCTCATTCTGTAGAGCCTCATTCAGCCTCATTCTGTAGAGCCTCATTCAGCCTCATTCTGTAGAGCCTCATTCAGCCTCATTCTGTAGAGCCTCATTCAGCCTCATTCAGGCCTCATTCTGTAGAGCCTCATTCAGCCTCATTCTGTAGAGGATCATTCAGCCTCATTCTGTAGACTCATTCAGCCTCATTCTGTAGAGCCTCATTCAGCCTCATTCTGTAGAGTCTCATTCAGCCTCATTCTGTAGAGCCTCATTCAGCCTCATTCTGTAGAGTCTCATTCAGCCTCATTCTGTAGACTCATTCAGCCTCATTCTGTAGAGCCTCATTCAGCCTCATTCTGTAGAGCCTCATTCAGCCTCATTCTGTAGACTCATTCAGCCTCATTCTGTAGAGCCTCATTCAGCCTCATTCCTCATTCAGCCTCATTCCTCATTCAGCCTCATTCTGTATACTCATTCAGCCTCATTCTGTAGAGCCTCATTCAGCCTCATTCTGTAGAGCCTCATTCAGCCTCATTCTGTAGAGCCTCATTCAGCCTCATTCAGCCTCATTCTGTAGAGCCTCATTCAGCCTCATTCTGTAGACTCATTCAGCCTCATTCTGTAGAGCCTCATTCAGCCTCATTCTGTAGAGCCTCATTCAGCCTCATTCTGTAGAGCCTCATTCAGCCTCATTCTGTAGAGCCTCATTCAGCCTCATTCTGAGGCCTCATTCTGTAGATCCTCATTCAGCCTCATTCTGTAGAGGCTCATTCAGCCTCATTCTGTAGACTCATTCAGGCTCATTCTGTAGAGCCTCATTCAGCCTCATTCTGTAGAGCCTCATTCAGCCTCATTCTGTATACTCATTCAGCCTCATTCTGTAGAGTCTCATTCAGCCTCATTCTGTAGACTCATTCAGCCTCCTTCTGTAGAGCCTCATTCAGCCTCATTCTGTAGAGCCTCATTCAGCCTCATTCTGTAGACTCATTCAGCCTCATTCTGTAGACTCATTCAGCCTCATTCTGTAGAGCCTCATTCTCTCATTCTGTAGACTCATTCAGCCTCATTCTGTAGAGCCTCATTCAGCCTCATTCTGTAGAGCCTCATTCAGCCTCATTCTGTAGAGCCTCATTCAGTCTCATTCTGTAGAGTCTCATTCAGCCTCATTCTGTAAAGCCTCATTCAGCCTCATTCTGTAGACTCATTCATTCTGTAGAGCCTCATTCAGCCTCATTCAGACTCATTCAGCCTCATTCTGTAGACTCATTCAGGCTCATTCTGTAGAGCCTCATTCAGCCTCATTCTGTAGAGCCATTCAGCCTCATTCAGCTCATTCTCATTCTGTAGAGTCTCATTCAGCCTCATTCTGTAGACTCATTCAGCCTCCTTCTGTAGAGCCTCATTCAGCCTCATTCTGTAGAGCCTCATTCAGCCTCATTCTGTAGACTCATTCAGCCTCATTCTGTAGAGCCTCATTCAGCCTCATTCTGTAGAGCCTCATTCAGCCTCATTCTGTAGACTCATTCAGCCTCATTCTGTAGAGCCTCATTCAGCCTCATTCAGCCTCATTCTGTAGATCCTCATTCAGCCTCATTCTGTAGAGGATCATTCAGCCTCATTCTGTAGACTCATTCAGGCTCATTCTGTAGAGCCTCATTCAGCCTCATTCGTAGAGCCTCATTCAGCCTCATTCTGTATACTCATTCAGCCTCATTCTGTAGAGTCTCATTCAGCCTCATTCTGTAGACTCATTCAGCCTCCTTCTGTAGAGCCTCATTCAGACTCATTCTGTAGAGCCTCATTCAGCCTCATTCTGTAGACTCATTCAGCCTCATTCTGTAGAGCCTCATTCAGCCTCATTCTGTAGAGCCTCATTCAGCCTCATTCTGTAGACTCATTCAGCCTCATTCTGTAGAGCCTCATTCAGCCTCATTCTGTAGAGCCTCATTCAGCCTCATTCTGTAGAGTCTCATTCAGGCTCATTCTGTAGAGCCTCATTCAGCCACATTCTGTAGAGCCTCATTCAGTCTCATTCTGTTGAGCCTCATTCAGCCTCATTCTGAGGCCACATTCTGTAGATCCTCATTCAGCCTCATTCTGTAGAGTCTCATTCAGCCTCATTCTGTAGAGCCTCATTCAGCATCATTCTGTAGACTCATTCAGCCTCATTCTGTAGAGCCTCGTTCAGCCTCATTCTGTAGAGCCTCATTCAGCCTCATTCTGAGGCCTCATTCTGTAGATCCTCATTCAGCCTCATTCTGTAGAGGCTCATTCAGCCTCATTCTGTAGACTCATTCAGCCTCATTCTGTAGAGCCTCATTCAGCCTCCTCATTCAGCCTCATTCTGTAGAGCCTCATTCAGCCTCATTCTGTAGATACTCATTCAGCCTCATTCTGTAGAGCCTCATTCAGCCTCATTCTGTAGACTCATTCAGCCTCATTCTGTAGAGCTCTCATTCAGCCTCATTCTGTAGAGCCTCATTCAGCCTCATTCTGTAGAGCCTCATTCAGCCTCATTCTGTAGAGCCTCATTCAGCCTCATTCTGTAGACTCATTCAGCCTCATTCTGTAGAGCCTCATTCAGCCTCATTCTGTAGAGCCTCATTCAGCCTCATTCTGTAGATCCTCATTCAGCCTCATTCTGTAGAGTCTCATTCAGCCTCATTCTGTAGAGCCTCATTTCATTGTAGACTCATTCAGCCTCATTCTGTAGAGTCTCATTCAGGCTCATTCTGTAGAGCCTCATTCAGCCACATTCTGTAGAGCCTCATTCAGTCTCATTCTGTTGAGCCTCATTCACCCTCATTCTGAGGCCTCATTCTGTAGAGCCTCATTCTGCTTCATTCTGTAGAGCTTCGTTCAGCCTCATTCTGTAGAGCCTCATTCAGCCTCATTCTGTAGACTCATTCAGTCTCATTCTGTAGAGCCTCATTCTGCTTCATTCTGTAGATTCAGCCTCATTCTGTAGAGCCTCATTCAGCCTCATTCTGTAGAGCCTCATTCTGTAGAGCCTCATTCAGCCTCATTCTGTAGACTCATTCAGTCTCATTCTGTAGAGTCTCATTCGGGCTCATTCTGTAGAACCTCATTCAGCCTCATTCTGTAGACTCATTCAGCCTCATTCTGTAGATCCTCATTCAGCCTCATTCTGTAGAGGATCTTTCAGCCTCATTCTGTAGACTCATTCAGGCTCATTCTGTAGAGCCTCATTCAGCCTCATTCCGTAGAGCCTCATTCAGCCTCATTCTGTATACTCATTCAGCCTCATTCTGTAGAGTCTCATTCAGCCTCATTCTGTAGACTCATTCAGCCTCCTTCTGTAGAGCCTCATTCAGCCTCATTCTGTAGAGCCTCATTCAGCCTCATTCTGTAGACTCATTCAGCCTCATTCTGTAGAGCCTCATTCAGCCTCATTCTGTAGAGCCTCATTCAGCCTCATTCTGTAGACTCATTCAGCCTCATTCTGTAGAGCCTCATTCAGCCTCATTCTGAGGCCTCATTCTGTAGATCCTCATTCAGCCTCATTCTGTAGAGGATCATTCAGCCTCATTCTGTAGACTCATTCAGGCTCATTCTGTAGAGCCTCATTCAGCCTCATTCCGTAGAGCCTCATTCAGCCTCATTCTGTATACTCATTCAGCCTCATTCTGTAGAGTCTCATTCAGCCTCATTCTGTAGACTCATTCAGCCTCCTTCTGTAGAGCCTCATTCAGCCTCATTCTGTAGAGCCTCATTCAGCCTCATTCTGTAGACTCATTCAGCCTCATTCTGTAGAGCCTCATTCAGCCTCATTCTGTAGAGCCTCATTCAGTCTCAGTCTGTATACTCATTCAGCCTCATTCTGTAGAACCTCATTCAGCCTCATTCTGTAGAGCCTCATTCAGCCTCATTCTGTAGAACCTCATTCAGCCTCATTCTGTAGAGCCTCATTCAGTCTCATTCTGTTGAGCCTCATTCAGGCTCATTCTGTTGAGTCTCATTCAGCCTCATTCTGTAGAGCCTCATTCAGCCTCATTCTGTAGAGCCTCATTCAGTCTCATTCTGTTGAGCCTCATTCAGGCTCATTCTGTTGAGTCTCATTCAGCCTCATTCTGTAGAGCCTCATTCAGCCTCATTCTGAGGCCTCATTCTGTAGATCCTCATTCAGCCTCATTCTGTAGAGGATCATTCAGCCTCATTCTGTAGACTCATTCAGGCTCATTCTGTAGAGCCTCATTCAGCCTCATTCCGTAGAGCCTCATTCAGCCTCATTCTGTATACTCATTCAGCCTCATTCTGTAGAGTCTCATTCAGCCTCATTCTGTAGACTCATTCAGCCTCCTTCTGTAGAGCCTCATTCAGCCTCATTCTGTAGAGCCTCATTCAGCCTCATTCTGTAGACTCATTCAGCCTCATTCTGTAGAGTCTCATTCAGCCTCATTCTGTAGAGCTTCGTTCAGCCTCATTCTGTAGAGCCTCATTCAGCCTCATTCTGTAGAGCCTCATTCAGCCTCATTCTGTAGAGCCTCATTCAGACTCATTCTGTAGACTCATTCAGTCTCATTCTGTAGAGTCTCATTCGGGCTCATTCTGTAGAACCTCATTCAGCCTCATTCTGTAGACTCATTCAGCCTCATTCTGTAGATCCTCATTCAGCCTCATTCTGTAGAGGATCTTTCAGCCTCATTCTGTAGACTCATTCAGGCTCATTCTGTAGAGCCTCATTCAGCCTCATTCCGTAGAGCCTCATTCAGCCTCATTCTGTATACTCATTCAGCCTCATTCTGTAGAGTCTCATTCAGCCTCATTCTGTAGACTCATTCAGCCTCCTTCTGTAGAGCCTCATTCAGCCTCATTCTGTAGAGCCTCATTCAGCCTCATTCTGTAGACTCATTCAGCCTCATTCTGTAGAGCCTCATTCAGCCTCATTCTGTAGAGCCTCATTCAGCCTCATTCTGTAGACTCATTCAGCCTCATTCTGTAGAGCCTCATTCAGCCTCATTCTGAGGCCTCATTCTGTAGATCCTCATTCAGCCTCATTCTGTAGAGGATCATTCAGCCTCATTCTGTAGACTCATTCAGGCTCATTCTGTAGAGCCTCATTCAGCCTCATTCCGTAGAGCCTCATTCAGCCTCATTCTGTATACTCATTCAGCCTCATTCTGTAAAGTCTCATTCAGCCTCATTCTGTAGACTCATTCAGCCTCCTTCTGTAGAGCCTCATTCAGCCTCATTCTGTAGAGCCTCATTCAGCCTCATTCTGTAGACTCATTCAGCCTCATTCTGTAGAGCCTCATTCAGCCTCATTCTGTAGAGCCTCATTCAGTCTCAGTCTGTATACTCATTCAGCCTCATTCTGTAGAACCTCATTCAGCCTCATTCTGTAGAGCCTCATTCAGCCTCATTCTGTAGAACCTCATTCAGCCTCATTCTGTAGAGCCTCATTCAGTCTCATTCTGTTGAGCCTCATTCAGGCTCATTCTGTTGAGTCTCATTCAGCCTCATTCTGTAGAGCCTCATTCAGCCTCATTCTGTAGAGCCTCATTCAGTCTCATTCTGTTGAGCCTCATTCAGGCTCATTCTGTTGAGTCTCATTCAGCCTCATTCTGTAGAGCCTCATTCAGCCTCATTCTGAGGCCTCATTCTGTAGATCCTCATTCAGCCTCATTCTGTAGAGGATCATTCAGCCTCATTCTGTAGACTCATTCAGGCT
Organism: Oncorhynchus gorbuscha; assembly: GCF_021184085.1. Taxonomy (NCBI): domain Eukaryota; kingdom Metazoa; phylum Chordata; class Actinopteri; order Salmoniformes; family Salmonidae; genus Oncorhynchus; species Oncorhynchus gorbuscha. The sequence goes on from NW_025744671.1 coordinate 133,722, forward strand.
CATTCTGTAGAGCCTCATTCAGCCTCATTCTAGAGCCTCATTCAGCCTCATTCTGTATACTCATTCAGCCTCATTCTGTAGAGTCTCATTCAGCCTCATTCTGTAGACTCATTCAGCCTCCTTCTGTAGAGCCTCATTCAGCCTCATTCTGTAGAGCCTCATTCAGCCTCATTCTGTAGACTCATTCAGCCTCATTCTGTAGAGCCTCATTCAGCCTCATTCTGTAGAGCCTCATTCAGTCTCATTCTGTAGACTCATTCAGCCTCATTCTGTAGAGCCTCATTCAGCCTCATTCTGTATACTCATTCAGCCTCATTCCGTAGAGCCTCATTCAGCCTCATTCTGTATACTCATTCAGCCTCATTCTGTAGAAGCCTCATTCAGGCTCATTCAGCTCATTCATTCTGTAGAGCCTCATTCAGCCTCATTCTGTAGACTCATTCAGCCTCATTCTGTAGACTCATTCAGGCTCATTCTGTAGAGCCTCATTCAGCCTCATTCCGTAGAGCCTCATTCAGCCTCATTCTGTATACTCATTCAGCCTCATTCTGTAGAGTCTCATTCAGCCTCATTCTGTAGACTCATTCAGCCTCCTTCTGTAGAGCCTCATTCAGCCTCATTCTGTAGAGCCTCATTCAGCCTCATTCTGTAGACTCATTCAGCCTCATTCTGTAGAGCCTCATTCAGCCTCATTCTGTAGAGCCTCATTCAGTCTCATTCTGTAGACTCATTCAGCCTCATTCTGTAGAGCCTCATTCAGCCTCATTCTGAGGCCTCATTCTGTAGATCCTCATTCAGCCTCATTCTGTAGAGGATCATTCAGCCTCATTCTGTAGACTCATTCAGGCTCATTCTGTAGAGCCTCATTCAGCCTCATTCCGTAGAGCCTCATTCAGCCTCATTCTGTATACTCATTCAGCCTCATTCTGTAAAGCCTCATTCAGGCTCATTCTGTAGACTCATTCAGCCTCCTTCTGTAGAGCCTCATTCAGCCTCATTCTGTAGAGCCTCATTCAGCCTCATTCTGTAGACTCATTCAGCCTCATTCTGTAGAGCCTCATTCAGCCTCATTCTGTAGAGCCTCATTCAGTCTCATTCTGTAGACTCATTCAGCCTCATTCTGTAGAACCTCATTCAGCCTCATTCTGTAGAGCCTCATTCAGCCTCATTCTGTAGAGTCTCATTCAGGCTCATTCTGTAGAGCCTCATTCAGCCTCATTCTGTAGAGCCTCATTCAGTCTCATTCTGTTGAGCCTCATTCAGCCTCATTCTGAGGCCACATTCTGTAGATCCTCATTCAGCCTCATTCTGTAGAGTCTCATTCAGCCTCATTCTGTAGAGCCTCATTCAGCATCATTCTGTAGACTCATTCAGCCTCATTCTGTAGAGCCTCGTTCAGCCTCATTCTGTAGAGCCTCATTCAGCCTCATTCTGAGGCCTCATTCTGTAGATCCTCATTCAGCCTCATTCTGTAGAGGCTCATTCAGCCTCATTCTGTAGACTCATTCAGCCTCATTCTGTAGAGCCTCATTCAGCCTCATTCTGTAGAGCCTCATTCAGCCTCATTCTGTATACTCATTCAGCCTCATTCTGTAGAGCCTCATTCAGCCTCATTCTGTAGACTCATTCAGGCTCATTCTGTAGAGCCTCATTCAGCCTCATTCCGTAGAGCCTCATTCAGCCTCATTCTGTAGACTCAGAGCCTCATTCTGTAGAGCCTCATTCAGCCTCATTCTGTAGACTCATTCAGCCTCATTCTGTAGAGCCTCATTCAGCCTCATTCTGTAGAGCCTCATTCAGCCTCATTCTGTAGACTCATTCAGCCTCATTCTGTAGAGCCTCATTCAGCCTCATTCTGTAGAGCCTCATTCAGCCTCATTCTGACTCATTCAGAGTCTCATTCAGCCTCATTCTGTAGAGCCTCATTCAGCCTCATTCTGTAGACTCATTCAGTCTCATTCTGTAGAGTCTCATTCAGTCTCATTCTGTAGAGCCTCATTCAGCCTCATTCTGTAGAGCCTCATTCAGTCTCATTCTGTTGAGCCTCATTCACCCTCATTCTGAGGCCACATTCTGTAGACTCATTCAGCCTCATTCTGTAGAGCCTCATTCAGCCTCATTCTGTAGAGCCTCATTCAGCCTCATTCTGTAGACACATTCAGCCTCATTCTGTAGAGCCTCATTCCTCATTCTGTAGAGCCTCATTCAGCCTCATTCTGTAGAGCCTCATTCAGCCTCATTCTGTAGAGCCTCATTCAGCCTCATTCTGTAGAGCCTCATTCAGACTCATTCTGTAGACTCATTCAGTCTCATTCTGTAGAGTCTCATTCGGGCTCATTCTGTAGAACCTCATTCAGCCTCATTCTGTAGACTCATTCAGCCTCATTCTGTAGATCCTCATTCAGCCTCATTCTGTAGAGGATCTTTCAGCCTCATTCTGTAGACTCATTCAGGCTCATTCTGTAGAGCCTCATTCAGCCTCATTCTGTAGAGCCTCATTCAGCCTCATTCTGTATACTCATTCAGCCTCATTCTGTAGAGTCTCATTCAGCCTCATTCTGTAGAGACTCATTCAGCCTCATTCTGTAGAGCCTCATTCAGCCTCATTCTGTAGAGCCTCATTCAGCCTCATTCTGTAGACTCATTCAGCCTCATTCTGTAGAGCCTCATTCAGCCTCATTCTGTAGAGCCTCATTCAGCCTCATTCTGTAGACTCATTCAGCCTCATTCTGTAGAGCCTCATTCAGAGGCCTCATTCTGTAGATCCTCATTCAGCCTCATTCTGTAGAGGATCATTCAGCCTCATTCTGTAGACTCATTCAGGCTCATTCTGTAGAGCCTCATTCAGCCTCATTCCGTAGAGCCTCATTCAGCCTCATTCTGTATACTCATTCAGCCTCATTCTGTAGAGTCTCATTCAGCCTCATTCTGTAGACTCATTCAGCCTCCTTCTGTAGAGCCTCATTCAGCCTCATTCTGTAGAGCCTCATTCAGCCTCATTCTGTAGACTCATTCAGCCTCATTCTGTAGAGCCTCATTCAGCCTCATTCTGTAGAGCCTCATTCAGTCTCATTCTGTAGACTCATTCAGCCTCATTCTGTAGAACCTCATTCAGCCTCATTCTGTAGAGCCTCATTCAGCCTCATTCTGTAGAAGCCTCATTCAGCCTCATTCTGTAGAGCCTCATTCAGCCTCATTCTGTAGCCTCATTCAGGCTCATTCTGTAGAGCCTCATTCAGCCTCATTCTGTAGAGCCTCATTCAGCCTCATTCTGTAGAGCCTCATTCAGCCTCATTCTGTAGAGTCTCAGAGACTCATTCAGGCTCATTCTGTAGAGCCTCATTCAGCCTCATTCAGAGCCTCATTCAGCCTCATTCTGACTCATTCAGCCTCATTCTGTAGAGTCTCATTCAGCCTCATTCTGTAGACTCATTCAGCCTCCTTCTGTAGAGCCTCATTCAGCCTCATTCTGTAGAGCCTCATTCAGCCTCATTCTGTAGACTCATTCAGCCTCATTCTGTAGAGCCTCATTCAGCCTCATTCTGTAGAGCCTCATTCAGTCTCATTCTGTAGACTCATTCAGCCTCATTCTGTAGAGCCTCATTCAGCCTCATTCTGAGGCCTCATTCTGTAGATCCTCATTCAGCCTCATTCTGTAGAGGATCATTCAGCCTCATTCAGACTCATTCAGGCTCATTCTGTAGAGCCTCATTCAGCCTCATTCTGTAGAGCCTCATTCAGCCTCATTCTGTATACTCATTCAGCCTCATTCTGAGCCTCATTCAGCCTCATTCTGTAGAGCCTCATTCAGCCTCATTCTGTAGAGCCTCATTCAGCCTCATTCTGTAGACTCATTCAGCCTCATTCTGTAGAGCCTCATTCAGCCTCATTCTGTAGAGCCTCATTCAGTCTCATTCACTCATTCAGCCTCATTCTGTAGACTCATTCAGCCTCATTCTGTAGAGCCTCATTCAGCCTCATTCTGTAGAACCTCATTCAGCCTCATTCTGTAGAGCCTCATTCAGCCTCATTCTGTAGAGCCTCATTCAGTCTCATTCTGTAGAGCCTCATTTCAGCCTCATTCTGTAGATCCTCATTCAGCCTCATTCTGTAGAGCCTCATTCAGCCTCATTCTGTAGAGCCTCATTCAGCCTCATTCTGTAGACTCATTCAGCCTCATTCTGTAGAGTCTCATTCAGCCTCATTCTGTAGAGCCTCATTCAGCCTCATTCTGTCTGAGATCCTCATTCAGCCTCATTCTGTAGAGCCTCATTCAGCCTCATTCTGTAGACTCATTCAGCCTCATTCTGTAGAGCCTCATTCAGCCTCATTCTGTAGAGCCTCATTCAGCCTCATTCTGTAGACTCATTCAGCCTCATTCTGTAGAGCCTCATTCAGCCTCATTCTGTAGACTCCTCATTCTGTAGAGCCTCATTCAGCCTCATTCTGTAGAGCCTCATTCAGCCTCATTCTGTAGACTCATTCAGCCTCATTCTGTAGAGCCTCATTCAGAGCCTCATTCAGCCTCATTCTGTAGACTCATTCAGCCTCATTCTGTAGAGCCTCATTCAGCCTCATTCTGTAGAGACTCATTCAGCCTCATTCTGTAGAGCCTCATTCAGCCTCATTCTGTAGAGCCTCATTCAGCCTCATTCTGTAGACTCATTCAGCCTCATTCTGTCTCATTCAGCCTCATTCTGTAGAGCCTCATTCAGCCTCATTCTGTAGAGCCTCATTCAGCCTCATTCTGTAGAGCCTCATTCAGCCTCATTCTGTAGAGCCTCATTCAGCCTCATTCTGTAGAGCCTCATTCAGCCTCATTCTGTAGAGCCTCATTCAGCCTCATTCTGTAGACTCATTCAGCCTCATTCTGTAGAGCCTCATTCAGCCTCATTCTGTAGAGCCTCATTCAGCCTCATTCTGTAGACTCATTCAGCCTCATTCAGCCTCATTCTGCATTCTGTAGAGCCTCATTCAGCCTCATTCTGTAGAGCCTCATTCAGCCTCATTCTGTAGAGCCTCATTCAGCCTCATTCTGTAGAGCCTCATTCAGCCTCATTCTGTGAGACTCATTCAGTCTCATTCTGTAGAGTCTCATTCAGGCTCATTCTGTAGACCTCATTCAGCCTCATTCTGTAGACTCATTCAGCCTCATTCTGTAGATCCTCATTCAGCCTCATTCTGTAGAGGATCTTTCAGCCTCATTCTGTAGACTCATTCAGGCTCATTCTGTAGAGCCTCATTCAGCCTCATTCTGTAGAGCCTCATTCAGCCTCATTCTGTATACTCATTCAGCCTCATTCTGTAGAGTCTCATTCAGCCTCATTCTGTAGACTCATTCAGCCTCCTTCTGTAGAGCCTCATTCAGCCTCATTCTAGAGCCTCATTCAGCCTCATTCTGTAGACTCATTCAGCCTCATTCTGTAGAGCCTCATTCAGCCTCATTCTGTAGAGCCTCATTCAGCCTCATTCTGTAGACTCATTCAGCCTCATTCTGTAGAGCCTCATTCAGCCTCATTCTGAGGCCTCATTCTGTAGATCCTCATTCAGCCTCATTCTGTAGAGGATCATTCAGCCTCATTCTGTAGACTCATTCAGGCCTCATTCTGTAGAGCCTCATTCAGCCTCATTCTGTATACTCATTCAGCCTCATTCTGTAGAGTCTCATTCAGCCTCATTCTGTAGACTCATTCAGCCTCATTCTGTAGAGCCTCATTCAGCCTCATTCTGTAGACTCATTCAGCCTCATTCTGTAGAGCCTCATTCAGCCTCATTCTGTAGAGCCTCATTCAGCCTCATTCTGTAGAGCCTCATTCAGCCTCAGCCTCTGTCATTCTGTAGACTCATTCAGCCTCATTCTGTAGACTCATTCAGCCTCATTCTGTAGAGCCTCATTCAGCCTCATTCTGTAGAGCCTCATTCAGCCTCATTCTGTAGAGCCTCATTCAGCCTCATTCTGTAGAGCCTCATTCAGCCTCATTCTGTAGAGCCTCATTCAGCCTCATTCTGTAGAGCCTCATTCAGCCTCATTCAGCCTCATTCTGTAGAGCCTCATTCAGCCTCATTCTGAGGCCTCATTCTGTAGAGCCTCATTCAGCCTCATTCTGTAGAGCCTCATTCAGCCTCATTCTGTAGAGCCTCATTCAGCCTCATTCTGTAGAGCCTCATTCAGCCTCATTCTGTATACTCATTCAGCCTCATTCTGTAGAGTCTCATTCAGCCTCATTCAGCTCATTCAGCCTCATTCTGTAGAGCCTCATTCAGCCTCATTCTGTAGAGCCTCATTCAGTCTCATTCTGTTGAGCCTCATTCAGGCTCATTCTGTTGAGTCTCATTCAGCCTCATTCTGTAGAGCCTCATTCAGCCTCCTTCTGTAGAGCCTCATTCAGCCTCATTCTGTAGAGCCTCATTCAGCCTCATTCTGTCTCATTCAGCCTCATTCTGTAGAGCCTCATTCAGCCTCATTCTGTCATTCTGTAGAGCCTCATTCAGCCTCATTCTGTAGAGATCATTCAGCCTCATTCAGACTCATTCAGGCTCATTCTGTAGAGCCTCATTCAGCCTCATTCTGTAGAGCCTCATTCAGCCTCATTCTGTAGACTCATTCAGCCTCATTCTGTAGAGCCTCATTCAGCCTCATTCTGTAGAGCCTCATTCAGTCTCATTCTGTAGACTCATTCAGCCTCATTCTGTAGAGCCTCATTCAGCCTCATTCTGTATACTCATTCAGCCTCATTCCGTAGAGCCTCATTCAGCCTCATTCTGTATACTCATTCAGCCTCATTCTGTAAAGCCTCATTCAGGCTCATTCTGTAGACTCATTCAGCCTCCTTCTGTAGAGCCTCATTCAGCCTCATTCTGTAGACTCATTCAGCCTCATTCTGTAGACTCATTCAGGCTCATTCTGTAGAGCCTCATTCAGCCTCATTCCGTAGAGCCTCATTCAGCCTCATTCTGTATACTCATTCAGCCTCATTCTGTAGAGTCTCATTCAGCCTCATTCTGTAGACTCATTCAGCCTCCTTCTGTAGAGCCTCATTCAGCCTCATTCTGTAGAGCCTCATTCAGCCTCATTCTGTAGACTCATTCAGCCTCATTCTGTAGAGCCTCATTCAGCCTCATTCTGTAGAGCCTCATTCAGTCTCATTCTGTAGACTCATTCAGCCTCATTCTGAGAGCCTCATTCAGCCTCATTCTGAGGCCTCATTCTGTAGATCCTCATTCAGCCTCATTCTGTAGAGATCATTCAGCCTCATTCTGTAGACTCATTCAGGCTCATTCTGTAGAGCCTCATTCAGCCTCATTCCGTAGAGCCTCATTCAGCCTCATTCTGTATACTCATTCAGCCTCATTCTGTAAAGCCTCATTCAGGTTCATTCTGTAGACTCATTCAGCCTCCTTCTGTAGAGCCTCATTCAGCCTCATTCTGTAGAGCCTCATTCAGCCTCATTCTGTAGACTCATTCAGCCTCATTCTGTAGAGCCTCATTCAGCCTCATTCTGTAGAGCCTCATTCAGTCTCATTCTGTAGACTCATTCAGCCTCATTCTGTAGAACCTCATTCAGCCTAATTCTGTAGAGCCTCATTCAGCCTCATTCTGTAGAGTCTCATTCAGGCTCATTCTGTAGAGCCTCATTCAGCCTCATTCCGTAGAGCCTCATTCAGCCTCATTCTGTATACTCATTCAGCCTCATTCTGTAAAGCCTCATTCAGGTTCATTCTGTAGACTCATTCAGCCTCCTTCTGTAGAGCCTCATTCAGCCTCATTCTGTAGAGCCTCATTCAGCCTCATTCTGTAGACTCATTCAGCCTCATTCTGTAGAGCCTCATTCAGCCTCATTCTGTAGAGCCTCATTCATTCATTCTGTAGACTCATTCAGCCTCATTCTGTAGAACCTCATTCAGCCTCATTCTGTAGAGCCTCATTCAGCCTCATTCTGTAGAGTCTCATTCAGGCTCATTCTGTAGAGCCTCATTCAGCCTCATTCTGTAGAGCCTCATTCAGTCTCATTCTGTTGAGCCTCATTCAGCCTCATTCTGAGGCCACATTCTGTAGATCCTCATTCAGCCTCATTCTGTAGAGTCTCATTCAGCCTCATTCTGTAGAGCCTCATTCAGCATCATTCTGTAGACTCATTCAGCCTCATTCTGTAGAGCCTCGTTCAGCCTCATTCTGTAGAGCCTCATTCAGCCTCATTCTGAGGCCTCATTCTGTAGATCCTCATTCAGCCTCATTCTGTAGAGGCTCATTCAGCCTCATTCTGTAGACTCATTCAGCCTCATTCTGTAGAGCCTCATTCAGCCTCATTCTGTAGAGCCTCATTCAGCCTCATTCTGTATACTCATTCAGCCTCATTCTGTAGAGCCTCATTCAGCCTCATTCTGTAGACTCATTCAGCCTCCTTCTGTAGAGCTTCATTCAGCCTCATTCTGTAGAGCTTCATTCAGCCTCATTCTGTAGAGCCTCATTCAGCCTCATTCTGTAGACTCATTCAGCCTCATTCTGTAGAGCCTCATTCAGTCTCATTCTGTAGACTCATTCAGCCTCATTCTGTAGAACCTCATTCAGCCTCATTCTGTAGAGCCTCATTCAGCCTCATTCTGTAGATCCTCATTCAGCCTCATTCTGTAGAGTCTCATTCAGCCTCATTCTGTAGAGCCTCATTCAGCATCATTCAGTAGACTCATTCAGTCTCATTCTGTAGAGTCTCATTCAGGCTCATTCTGTAGAGCCTCATTCAGCCACATTCTGTAGAGCCTCATTCAGTCTCATTCTGTTGAGCCTCATTCACCCTCATTCTGAGGCCACATTCTGTAGACTCATTCAGCCTCATTCTGTAGAGCCTCATTCAGCTTCATTCTGTAGAGCCTCATTTAGCCTCATTCTGTAGACACATTCAGCCTCATTCTGTAGAGCCTCATTCTGCTTCATTCTGTAGAGCTTCGTTCAGCCTCATTCTGTAGAGCCTCATTCAGCCTCATTCTGTAGAGCCTCATTCAGCCTCATTCTGTAGAGCCTCATTCAGACTCATTCTGTAGACTCATTCAGTCTCATTCTGTAGAGTCTCATTCGGGCTCATTCTGTAGAACCTCATTCAGCCTCATTCTGTAGACTCATTCAGCCTCATTCTGTAGACTCATTCAGCCTCCTTCTGTAGAGCCTCATTCAGCCTCATTCTGTAGAGCCTCATTCAGCCTCATTCTGTAGACTCATTCAGCCTCATTCTGTAGAGCCTCATTCAGCCTCATTCTGTAGAGCCTCATTCAGTCTCATTCTGTAGACTCATTCAGCCTCATTCTGTAGAGCCTCATTCAGCCTCATTCTGTATACTCATTCAGCCTCATTCCGTAGAGCCTCATTCAGCCTCATTCTGTATAGATTCAGCCTCATTCAGCCTCATTCTGCTCATTCTGTAGACTCATTCAGCCTCCTTCTGTAGAGCCTCATTCAGCCTCATTCTGTAGACTCATTCAGCCTCATTCTGTAGACTCATTCAGGCTCATTCTGTAGAGCCTCATTCAGCCTCATTCCGTAGAGCCTCATTCAGCCTCATTCTGTATACTCATTCAGCCTCATTCTGTAGAGTCTCATTCAGCCTCATTCAGACTCATTCATTCTGTAGAGCCTCATTCAGCCTCATTCTGTAGAGCCTCATTCAGCCTCATTCAGACTCATTCAGCCTCATTCTGTAGAGCCTCATTCAGCCTCATTCTGTAGAGCCTCATTCAGTCTCATTCAGACTCATTCAGCCTCATTCTGTAGAGCCTCATTCAGCCTCATTCTGAGGCCTCATTCTGTAGATCCTCATTCAGCCTCATTCTGTAGAGGATCATTCAGCCTCATTCTGTAGACTCATTCAGGCTCATTCTGTAGAGCCTCATTCAGCCTCATTCCGTAGAGTCTCATTCAGCCTCATTCTGTATACTCATTCAGCCTCATTCTGTAGAGCCTCATTCAGCCTCATTCTGTAGACTCATTCAGCCTCATTCTGTAGAGCCTCATTCAGCCTCATTCTGTAGAGCCTCATTCAGCCTCATTCTGTAGACTCATTCAGCCTCATTCTGTAGAGCCTCATTCAGCCTCATTCTGTAGAGCCTCATTCAGTCTCATTCTGTAGACTCATTCAGCCTCATTCTGTAGAACCTCATTCAGCCTCATTCTGTAGAGCCTCATTCAGCCTCATTCTGTAGAGTCTCATTCAGGCTCATTCTGTAGAGCCTCATTCAGCCACATTCTGTAGAGCCTCATTCAGTCTCATTCTGTTGAGCCTCATTCAGCCTCATTCTGAGGCCACATTCTGTAGATCCTCATTCAGCCTCATTCTGTAGACTCATTCAGCCTCATTCTGTAGAGCCTCGTTCAGCCTCATTCTGTAGAGCCTCCTCATTCAGCCTCATTCTGTAGATCCTCATTCAGCCTCATTCTGTAGAGGCTCATTCAGCCTCATTCTTAGACTCATTCAGCTCATTCTGTAGACTCATTCAGCCTCATTCTGTAGAGCCTCATTCAGCCTCATTCTGCCTCAGAGCCTCATTCAGGCCTCATTCTGTAGATCCTCATTCAGCCTCATTCTGTAGAGGCTCATTCAGCCTCATTCTGTAGACTCATTCAGCCTCATTCTGTAGAGCCTCATTCAGCCTCATTCTGTAGAGCCTCATTCAGCCTCATTCTGTATACTCATTCAGCCTCATTCTGTAGAGCCTCATTCAGCCTCATTCTGTAGACTCATTCAGCCTCCTTCTGTAGAGCTTCATTCAGCCTCATTCTGTAGAGCTTCATTCAGCCTCATTCTGTAGAGCCTCATTCAGCCTCATTCTGTAGACTCATTCAGCCTCATTCTGTAGAGCCTCATTCAGACTCATTCAGACTCATTCATCTCATTCTGTAGAGTCTCATTCAGCTCATTCTGTAGAACCTCATTCAGCCTCATTCTGTAGACTCATTCAGCCTCATTCTGTAGATCCTCATTCAGCCTCATTCTGTAGAGGATCTTTCAGCCTCATTCTGTAGACTCATTCAGGCTCATTCTGTAGAGCCTCATTCAGCCTCATTCCGTAGAGCCTCATTCAGCCTCATTCTGTATACTCATTCAGCCTCATTCTGTAGAGGCTCATTCAGCCTCATTCTGTAGAGTCTCATTCAGCCTCATTCTGTAGACTCATTCAGCCTCCTTCTGTAGAGCCTCATTCAGCCTCATTCTGTAGAGCCTCATTCAGCCTCATTCTGTAGACTCATTCAGCCTCATTCTGTAGAGCCTCATTCAGCCTCATTCTGTAGAGCCTCATTCAGCCTCATTCTGTAGAGCCTCATTCAGCCTCATTCTGAGGCCTCATTCTGTAGATCCTCATTCAGCCTCATTCTGTAGAGGATCATTCAGCCTCATTCTGTAGACTCATTCAGGCTCATTCTGTAGAGCCTCATTCAGCCTCATTCCGTAGAGTCTCATTCAGCCTCATTCTGTATACTCATTCAGCCTCATTCTGTAGAGTCTCATTCAGCCTCATTCTGTAGACTCATTCAGCCTCCTTCTGTAGAGCCTCATTCAGACTCATTCTGTAGAGCCTCATTCAGCCTCATTCTGTAGACTCATTCAGCCTCATTCTGTAGAGCCTCATTCAGCCTCATTCTGTAGAGCCTCATTCAGTCTCAGTCTGTATACTCATTCAGCCTCATTCTGTAGAACCTCATTCAGCCTCATTCTGTAGAGCCTCATTCAGCCTCATTCTGTAGAACCTCATTCAGCCTCATTCTGTAGAGCCTCATTCAGGCTCATTCTGTTGAGTCTCATTCAGCCTCATTCTGTAGAGCCTCATTCAGCCTCATTCTGTAGAGCCTCATTCAGTCTCATTCTGTTGAGCCTCATTCAGCCTCATTCTGTGAGTCTCATTCAGCCTCATTCTGTAGAGCCTCATTCAGCCTCATTCTGAGGCCTCATTCTGTAGATCCTCATTCAGCCTCATTCTGTAGAGGATCATTCAGCCTCATTCTGTAGACTCATTCAGGCTCATTCTGTAGAGCCTCATTCAGCCTCATTCCGTAGAGCCTCATTCAGCCTCATTCTGTATACTCATTCAGCCTCATTCTGTAGAGTCTCATTCAGCCTCATTCTGTAGACTCATTCAGCCTCCTTCTGTAGAGCCTCATTCAGCCTCATTCTGTAGAGCCTCATTCAGCCTCATTCTGTAGACTCATTCAGCCTCATTCTGTAGAGTCTCATTCAGCCTCATTCTGTAGAGCTTCGTTCAGCCTCATTCTGTAGAGCCTCATTCAGCCTCATTCTGTAGAGCCTCATTCAGCCTCATTCTGTAGAGCCTCATTCAGACTCATTCTGTAGACTCATTCAGTCTCATTCTGTAGAGTCTCATTCGGGCTCATTCTGTAGAACCTCATTCAGCCTCATTCTGTAGACTCATTCAGCCTCATTCTGTAGATCCTCATTCAGCCTCATTCTGTAGAGGATCTTTCAGCCTCATTCTGTAGACTCATTCAGGCTCATTCTGTAGAGCCTCATTCAGCCTCATTCCGTAGAGCCTCATTCAGCCTCATTCTGTATACTCATTCAGCCTCATTCTGTAGAGTCTCATTCAGCCTCATTCTGTAGACTCATTCAGCCTCCTTCTGTAGAGCCTCATTCAGCCTCATTCTGTAGAGCCTCATTCAGCCTCATTCTGTAGACTCATTCAGCCTCATTCTGTAGAGTCTCATTCAGCCTCATTCTGTAGAGCCTCATTCAGCCTCATTCTGTAGACTCATTCAGCCTCATTCTGTAGAGCCTCATTCAGCCTCATTCTGAGGCCTCATTCTGTAGATCCTCATTCAGCCTCATTCCGTAGAGGATCATTCAGCCTCATTCTGTAGACTCATTCAGGCTCATTCTGTAGAGCCTCATTCAGCCTCATTCCGTAGAGCCTCATTCAGCCTCATTCTGTATACTCATTCAGCCTCATTCTGTAAAGTCTCATTCAGCCTCATTCTGTAGACTCATTCAGCCTCCTTCTGTAGAGCCTCATTCAGCCTCATTCTGTAGAGCCTCATTCAGCCTCATTCTGTAGACTCATTCAGCCTCATTCTGTAGAGCCTCATTCAGCCTCATTCTGTAGAGCCTCATTCAGTCTCAGTCTGTATACTCATTCAGCCTCATTCTGTAGAACCTCATTCAGCCTCATTCTGTAGAGCCTCATTCAGCCTCATTCTGTAGAACCTCATTCAGCCTCATTCTGTAGAGCCTCATTCAGTCTCATTCTGTTGAGCCTCATTCAGGCTCATTCTGTTGAGTCTCATTCAGCCTCATTCTGTAGAGCCTCATTCAGCCTCATTCTGTAGAGCCTCATTCAGTCTCATTCTGTTGAGCCTCATTCAGGCTCATTCTGTTGAGTCTCATTCAGCCTCATTCTGTAGAGCCTCATTCAGCCTCATTCTGAGGCCTCATTCTGTAGATCCTCATTCAGCCTCATTCTGTAGAGGATCATTCAGCCTCATTCTGTAGACTCATTCAGGCTCATTCTGTAGAGCCTCATTCAGCCTCATTCCGTAGAGCCTCATTCAGCCTCATTCTGTATACTCATTCAGCCTCATTCTGTAGAGTCTCATTCAGCCTCATTCTGTAGACTCATTCAGCCTCCTTCTGTAGAGCCTCATTCAGCCTCATTCTGTAGAGCCTCATTCAGCCTCATTCTGTAGACTCATTCAGCCTCATTCTGTAGAGCCTCATTCAGCCTCATTCTGTAGAGCCTCATTCAGTCTCATTCTGTAGACTCATTCAGCCTCATTCTGTAGAGCCTCATTCAGCCTCATTCTGTATACTCATTCAGCCTCATTCCGTAGAGCCTCATTCAGCCTCATTCTGTATACTCATTCAGCCTCATTCTGTAAAGCCTCATTCAGGCTCATTCTGTAGACTCATTCAGCCTCCTTCTGTAGAGCCTCATTCAGCCTCATTCTGTAGACTCATTCAGCCTCATTCTGTAGACTCATTCAGGCTCATTCTGTAGAGCCTCATTCAGCCTCATTCCGTAGAGCCTCATTCAGCCTCATTCTGTATACTCATTCAGCCTCATTCTGTATAGTCTCATTCAGCCTCATTCTGTAGACTCATTCAGCCTCCTTCTGTAGAGCCTCATTCAGCCTCATTCTGTAGAGCCTCATTCAGCCTCATTCTGTAGACTCATTCAGCCTCATTCTGTAGAGCCTCATTCAGCCTCATTCTGTAGAGCCTCATTCAGTCTCATTCTGTAGACTCATTCAGCCTCATTCTGTAGAGCCTCATTCAGCCTCATTCTGAGGCCTCATTCTGTAGATCCTCATTCAGCCTCATTCTGTAGAGGATCATTCAGCCTCATTCTGTAGACTCATTCAGGCTCATTCTGTAGAGCCTCATTCAGCCTCATTCCGTAGAGCCTCATTCAGCCTCATTCTGTATACTCATTCAGCCTCATTCTGTAAAGCCTCATTCAGGCTCATTCTGTAGACTCATTCAGCCTCCTTCTGTAGAGCCTCATTCAGCCTCATTCTGTAGAGCCTCATTCAGCCTCATTCTGTAGACTCATTCAGCCTCATTCTGTAGAGCCTCATTCAGCCTCATTCTGTAGAGCCTCATTCAGTCTCATTCTGTAGACTCATTCAGCCTCATTCTGTAGAACCTCATTCAGCCTCATTCTGTAGAGCCTCATTCAGCCTCATTCTGTAGAGTCTCATTCAGGCTCATTCTGTAGAGCCTCATTCAGCCACATTCTGTAGAGCCTCATTCAGTCTCATTCTGTTGAGCCTCATTCAGCCTCATTCTGAGGCCACATTCTGTAGATCCTCATTCAGCCTCATTCTGTAGAGTCTCATTCAGCCTCATTCTGTAGAGCCTCATTCAGCATCATTCTGTAGACTCATTCAGCCTCATTCTGTAGAGCCTCGTTCAGCCTCATTCTGTAGAGCCTCATTCAGCCTCATTCTGAGGCCTCATTCTGTAGATCCTCATTCAGCCTCATTCTGTAGAGGCTCATTCAGCCTCATTCTGTAGACTCATTCAGCCTCATTCTGTAGAGCCTCATTCAGCCTCATTCTGTAGAGCCTCATTCAGCCTCATTCTGTATACTCATTCAGCCTCATTCTGTAGAGCCTCATTCAGCCTCATTCTGTAGACTCATTCAGCCTCCTTCTGTAGAGCTTCATTCAGCCTCATTCTGTAGAGCTTCATTCAGCCTCATTCTGTAGACTCATTCAGCCTCATTCTGTAGAGCCTCATTCAGTCTCATTCTGTAGACTCATTCAGCCTCATTCTGTAGAACCTCATTCAGCCTCATTCTGTAGAGCCTCATTCAGCCTCATTCTGTAGATCCTCATTCAGCCTCATTCTGTAGAGTCTCATTCAGCCTCATTCTGTAGAGCCTCATTCAGCATCATTCAGTAGACTCATTCAGTCTCATTCTGTAGAGTCTCATTCAGCCTCATTCTGTAGAGCCTCATTCAGCCACATTCTGTAGAGCCTCATTCAGTCTCATTCTGTTGAGCCTCATTCAGCCTCATTCTGAGGCCCTCATTCAGCCTCATTCTGTAGAGCCTCATTCAGCCTCATTCTGTAGAGCCTCATTCAGCCTCATTCTGTGAGCCTCATTCAGCCTCATTCTGTAGAGCCTCATTCAGCCTCATTCTGTAGAGCCTCATTCAGCCTCATTCTGTAGAGCCTCATTCAGCCTCATTCTGTAGAGCCTCATTCAGACTCATTCTGTAGACTCATTCAGTCTCATTCTGTAGAGTCTCATTCGGGCTCATTCTGTAGAACCTCATTCAGCCTCATTCTGTAGACTCATTCAGCCTCATTCTGTAGATCCTCATTCAGCCTCATTCTGTAGAGGATCTTTCAGCCTCATTCTGTAGACTCATTCAGGCTCATTCTGTAGAGCCTCATTCAGCCTCATTCGTAGAGCCTCATTCAGCCTCATTCTGTATACTCATTCAGCCTCATTCTGTAGAGTCTCATTCAGCCTCATTCTGTAGACTCATTCAGCCTCCTTCTGTAGAGCCTCATTCAGCCTCATTCTGTAGAGCCTCATTCAGCCTCATTCTGTAGACTCATTCAGCCTCATTCTGTAGAGCCTCATTCAGCCTCATTCTGTAGAGCCTCATTCAGCCTCATTCTGTAGACTCATTCAGCCTCATTCTGTAGAGCCTCATTCAGCCTCATTCTGAGGCCTCATTCTGTAGATCCTCATTCAGCCTCATTCTGTAGAGGATCATTCAGCCTCATTCTGTAGACTCATTCAGGCTCATTCTGTAGAGCCTCATTCAGCCTCATTCCGTAGAGCCTCATTCAGCCTCATTCTGTATACTCATTCAGCCTCATTCTGTAAAGTCTCATTCAGCCTCATTCTGTAGACTCATTCAGCCTCCTTCTGTAGAGCCTCATTCAGCCTCATTCTGTAGAGCCTCATTCAGCCTCATTCTGTAGACTCATTCAGCCTCATTCTGTAGAGCCTCATTCAGCCTCATTCTGTAGAGCCTCATTCAGTCTCAGTCTGTATACTCATTCAGCCTCATTCTGTAGAACCTCATTCAGCCTCATTCTGTAGAGCCTCATTCAGCCTCATTCTGTAGAACCTCATTCAGCCTCATTCTGTAGAGCCTCATTCAGTCTCATTCTGTTGAGCCTCATTCAGGCTCATTCTGTTGAGTCTCATTCAGCCTCATTCTGTAGAGCCTCATTCAGCCTCATTCTGTAGAGCCTCATTCAGTCTCATTCTGTTGAGCCTCATTCAGGCTCATTCTGTTGAGTCTCATTCAGCCTCATTCTGTAGAGCCTCATTCAGCCTCATTCTGAGGCCTCATTCTGTAGATCCTCATTCAGCCTCATTCTGTAGAGGATCATTCAGCCTCATTCTGTAGACTCATTCAGGCTCATTCTGTAGAGCCTCATTCAGCCTCATTCTGTAGAGCCTCATTCAGCCTCATTCTGTATACTCATTCAGCCTCATTCTGTAGAGTCTCATTCAGCCTCATTCTGTAGACTCATTCAGCCTCCTTCTGTAGAGCCTCATTCAGCCTCATTCTGTAGAGCCTCATTCAGCCTCATTCTGTAGACTCATTCAGCCTCATTCTGTAGAGTCTCATTCAGCCTCATTCTGTAGAGCCGTTCAGCCTCATTCTGTAGAGCCTCATTCAGCCTCATTCTGTAGACTCATTCAGCCTCATTCTGTAGAGCCTCATTCAGACTCATTCTGTAGACTCATTCAGTCTCATTCTGTAGAGTCTCATTCGGGCTCATTCTGTAGAACCTCATTCAGCCTCATTCTGTAGACTCATTCAGCCTCATTCTGTAGATCCTCATTCAGCCTCATTCTGTAGAGGATCTTTCAGCCTCATTCTGTAGACTCATTCAGGCTCATTCCGTAGAGCCTCATTCAGCCTCATTCTGTAGAGCCTCATTCAGCCTCATTCTGTATACTCATTCAGCCTCATTCTGTAGAGTCTCATTCAGCCTCATTCTGTAGACTCATTCAGCCTCCTTCTGTAGAGCCTCATTCAGCCTCATTCTGTAGAGCCTCATTCAGCCTCATTCTGTAGACTCATTCAGCCTCATTCTGTAGAGTCTCATTCAGCCTCATTCTGTAGAGCCTCATTCAGCCTCATTCTGTAGACTCATTCAGCCTCATTCTGTAGAGCCTCATTCAGCCTCATTCTGAGGCCTCATTCTGTAGATCCTCATTCAGCCTCATTCTGTAGAGGATCATTCAGCCTCATTCTGTAGACTCATTCAGGCTCATTCTGTAGAGCCTCATTCAGCCTCATTCCGTAGAGCCTCATTCAGCCTCATTCTGTATACTCATTCAGCCTCATTCTGTAGAGTCTCATTCAGCCTCATTCTGTAGACTCATTCAGCCTCCTTCTGTAGAGCCTCATTCAGCCTCATTCTGTAGAGCCTCATTCAGCCTCATTCTGTAGACTCATTCAGCCTCATTCTGTAGAGCCTCATTCAGCCTCATTCTGTAGAGCCTCATTCAGTCTCAGTCTGTATACTCATTCAGCCTCATTCTGTAGAACCTCATTCAGCCTCATTCTGTAGAGCCTCATTCAGCCTCATTCTGTAGAACCTCATTCAGCCTCATTCTGTAGAGCCTCATTCAGTCTCATTCTGTTGAGCCTCATTCAGGCTCATTCTGTTGAGTCTCATTCAGCCTCATTCTGTAGAGCCTCATTCAGCCTCATTCTGTAGAGCCTCATTCAGTCTCATTCTGTTGAGCCTCATTCAGGCTCATTCTGTTGAGTCTCATTCAGCCTCATTCTGTAGAGCCTCATTCAGCCTCATTCTGAGGCCTCATTCTGTAGATCCTCATTCAGCCTCATTCTGTAGAGGATCATTCAGCCTCATTCTGTAGACTCATTCAGGCTCATTCTGTAGAGCCTCATTCAGCCTCATTCTGTAGAGCCTCATTCAGCCTCATTCTGTAGACTCATTCAGCCTCATTCTGTAGAGCCTCATTCAGCCTCATTCTGTAGACTCATTCAGCCTCCTTCTGTAGAGCCTCATTCAGCCTCATTCTGTAGAGCCTCATTCAGCCTCATTCTGTAGACTCATTCAGCCTCATTCTGTAGAGCCTCATTCAGCCTCATTCTGTAGAGCCTCATTCAGTCTCATTCTGTAGACTCATTCAGCCTCATTCTGTAGAGCCTCATTCAGCCTCATTCTGTATACTCATTCAGCCTCATTCCGTAGAGCCTCATTCAGCCTCATTCTGTATACTCATTCAGCCTCATTCTGTAAAGCCTCATTCAGGCTCATTCTGTAGACTCATTCAGCCTCCTTCTGTAGAGCCTCATTCAGCCTCATTCTGTAGACTCATTCAGCCTCATTCTGTAGACTCATTCAGGCTCATTCTGTAGAGCCTCATTCAGCCTGTAGAGCCTCATTCAGCCTCATTCTGTATACTCATTCAGCCTCATTCTGTAGAGTCTCATTCAGCCTCATTCTGTAGACTCATTCAGCCTCCTTCTGTAGAGCCTCATTCAGCCTCATTCTGTAGAGCCTCATTCAGCCTCATTCTGTAGACTCATTCAGCCTCATTCTGTAGAGCCTCATTCAGCCTCATTCTGTAGAGCCTCATTCAGTCTCATTCTGTAGACTCATTCAGCCTCATTCTGTAGAGCCTCATTCAGCCTCATTCTGAGGCCTCATTCTGTAGATCCTCATTCAGCCTCATTCTGTAGAGGATCATTCAGCCTCATTCTGTAGACTCATTCAGGCTCATTCTGTAGAGCCTCATTCAGCCTCATTCCGTAGAGCCTCATTCAGCCTCATTCTGTATACTCATTCAGCCTCATTCTGTAAAGCCTCATTCAGGCTCATTCTGTAGACTCATTCAGCCTCCTTCTGTAGAGCCTCATTCAGCCTCATTCTGTAGAGCCTCATTCAGCCTCATTCTGTAGACTCATTCAGCCTCATTCTGTAGAGCCTCATTCAGCCTCATTCTGTAGAGCCTCATTCAGTCTCATTCTGTAGACTCATTCAGCCTCATTCTGTAGAACCTCATTCAGCCTCATTCTGTAGAGCCTCATTCAGCCTCATTCTGTAGAGTCTCATTCAGGCTCATTCTGTAGAGCCTCATTCAGCCACATTCTGTAGAGCCTCATTCAGTCTCATTCTGTTGAGCCTCATTCAGCCTCATTCTGAGGCCACATTCTGTAGATCCTCATTCAGCCTCATTCTGTAGAGTCTCATTCAGCCTCATTCTGTAGAGCCTCATTCAGCATCATTCTGTAGACTCATTCAGCCTCATTCTGTAGAGCCATTCAGCCTCATTCTGTAGAGCCTCATTCAGCCTCATTCTGAGGCCTCATTCTGTAGATCCTCATTCAGCCTCATTCTGTAGAGGCTCATTCAGCCTCATTCTGTAGACTCATTCAGCCTCATTCTGTAGAGCCTCATTCAGCCTCATTCTGTAGAGCCTCATTCAGCCTCATTCTGTATACTCATTCAGCCTCATTCTGTAGAGCCTCATTCAGCCTCATTCTGTAGACTCATTCAGGCTCATTCTGTAGAGCCTCATTCAGCCTCATTCCGTAGAGCCTCATTCAGCCTAATTCAGCCTCATTCTGTAAAGCCTCATTCAGGCTCATTCTGTAGACTCATTCAGCCTCCTTCTGTAGAGCCTCATTCAGCCTCATTCTGTAGAGCCTCATTCAGCCTCATTCTGTAGACTCATTCAGCCTCATTCTGTAGAGCCTCATTCAGCCTCATTCTGTAGAGCCTCATTCAGTCTCATTCTGTAGACTCATTCAGCCTCATTCTGTAGAACCTCATTCAGCCTCATTCTGTAGAGCCTCATTCAGCCTCATTCTGTAGATCCTCATTCAGCCTCATTCTGTAGAGTCTCATTCAGGCTCATTCTGTAGAGCCTCATTCAGCCACATTCTGTAGAGCCTCATTCAGTCTCATTCTGTTGAGCCTCATTCATTCAGCCACATTCTGTAGACTCATTCAGCCTCATTCTGTAGAGCCTCATTCAGCCTCATTCTGTAGAGCCTCATTCAGCCTCATTCTGTAGACACATTCAGCCTCATTCTGTAGAGCCTCATTCTGCTTCATTCTGTAGAGCTTCGTTCAGCCTCATTCTGTAGAGCCTCATTCAGCCTCATTCTGTAGAGCCTCATTCAGCCTCATTCTGTAGAGTCTCATTCAGACTCATTCTGTAGACTCATTCAGTCTCATTCTGTAGAGTCTCATTCAGCCTCATTCTGTAGAACCTCATTCAGCCTCATTCTGTAGACTCATTCAGCCTCATTCTGTAGATCCTCATTCAGCCTCATTCTGTAGAGGATCTTTCAGCCTCATTCTGTAGACTCATTCAGGCTCATTCTGTAGAGCCTCATTCAGCCTCATTCTGTAGAGCCTCATTCAGCCTCATTCTGTATACTCATTCAGCCTCATTCTGTAGAGTCTCATTCAGCCTCATTCTGTAGACTCATTCAGCCTCCTTCTGTAGAGCCTCATTCAGCCTCATTCTGTAGAGCCTCATTCAGCCTCATTCTGTAGACTCATTCAGCCTCATTCTGTAGAGCCTCATTCAGCCTCATTCTGTAGAGCCTCATTCAGCCTCATTCTGTAGACTCATTCAGCCTCATTCTGTAGAGCCTCATTCAGCCTCATTCTGAGGCCTCATTCTGTAGATCCTCATTCAGCCTCATTCTGTAGAGGATCATTCAGCCTCATTCTGTAGACTCATTCAGGCTCATTCTGTAGAGCCTCATTCAGCCTCATTCCGTAGAGCCTCATTCAGCCTCATTCTGTATACTCATTCAGCCTCATTCTGTAGAGTCTCATTCAGCCTCATTCTGTAGACTCATTCAGCCTCCTTCTGTAGAGCCTCATTCAGCCTCATTCTGTAGAGCCTCATTCAGCCTCATTCTGTAGACTCATTCAGCCTCATTCTGTAGAGCCTCATTCAGCCTCATTCTGTAGAGCCTCATTCAGTCTCATTCTGTAGACTCATTCAGCCTCATTCTGTAGAACCTCATTCAGCCTCATTCTGTAGAGCCTCATTCAGCCTCATTCTGTAGAGCCTCATTCAGCCTCATTCTGTAGAGCCTCATTCAGTCTCTCATTCTGCTCATTCTGTTGAGTCTCATTCAGCCTCATTCTGTAGAGCCTCATTCAGCCTCATTCTGTAGAGCCTCATTCAGCCTCATTCTGTAGACTCATTCAGCCTCATTCTCATTCAGGCTCATTCTGTAGAGCCTCATTCAGCCTCATTCCGTAGAGCCTCATTCAGCCTCATTCTGTATACTCATTCAGCCTCATTCTGTAGAGTCTCATTCAGCCTCATTCTGTAGACTCATTCAGCCTCATTCTGTAGAGCCTCATTCAGCCTCATTCTGTAGAGCCTCATTCAGCCTCATTCTGTAGACTCATTCAGCCTCATTCTGTAGAGCCTCATTCAGCCTCATTCTGTAGAGCCTCATTCAGTCTCATTCAGACTCATTCAGCCTCATTCTGTAGAGCCTCATTCAGCCTCATTCTGTAGATCCTCATTCAGCCTCATTCTGTAGAGGATCATTCAGCCTCATTTCAGACTCATTCTCATTCTGTAGAGCCTCATTCAGCCTCATTCTGTAGAGCCTCATTCAGCCTCATTCTGTATACTCATTCAGCCTCATTCTGTAAAGCCTCATTCAGGCTCATTCTGTAGACTCATTCAGCCTCCTTCTGTAGAGCCTCATTCAGCCTCATTCTGTAGAGCCTCATTCAGCCTCATTCTGTAGACTCATTCAGCCTCATTCTGTAGAGCCTCATTCAGCCTCATTCTGTAGAGCCTCATTCAGTCTCATTCCTCATTCAGCCTCATTCTGTAGAACCTCATTCAGCCTCATTCTGTAGAGCCTCATTCAGCCTCATTCTGTAGAGTCTCATTCAGGCTCATTCAGCCTCTCATTCTGTAGAGCCTCATTCAGTCTCATTCTGTTGAGCCTCATTCAGCCTCATTCTGAGGCCACATTCTGTAGATCCTCATTCAGCCTCATTCTGTAGAGTCTCATTCAGCCTCATTCTGTAGAGCCTCATTCAGCATCATTCAGACTCATTCAGCCTCATTCTGTAGAGCCTCATTCAGCCTCATTCTGTAGAGCCTCATTCAGCCTCATTCAGGCCTCATTCTGTAGATCCTCATTCAGCCTCATTCTGTAGAGGCTCATTCAGCCTCATTCTGTAGACTCATTCAGCCTCATTCTGTAGAGCCTCATTCAGCCTCATTCTGTAGAGCCTCATTCAGCCTCATTCACTCATTCAGCCTCATTCTGTAGAGCCTCATTCAGCCTCATTCTCATTCTGTAGAGCCTCATTCAGCCTCATTCTGTATTCTGTATACTCATTCAGCCTCATTCTGTAAAGCCTCATTCAGGCTCATTCTGTAGACTCATTCAGCCTCATTCTGTAGAGCCTCATTCAGCCTCATTCTGTAGAGCCTCATTCAGCCTCATTCTGTAGATTCAGCCTCATTCAGCCTCATTCTGTAGACTCATTCAGCCTCATTCATTCAGCCTCATTCTGTAGAGCCTCATTCAGCCTCATTCTGTAGATCCTCATTCAGCCTCATTCTGTAGAGTCTCATTCAGGCTCATTCTGTAGAGCCTCATTCAGCCTCATTCTGTAGAGCCTCATTCAGTCTCATTCTGCCTCATTCACCCTCATTCTGAGGCCACATTCCTCATTCAGCCTCATTCTGTAGAGCCTCATTCAGCCTCATTCTGTAGAGCCTCATTCAGACCATTCAGCCTCATTCTGTAGAGCCTCATTCAGCCTCATTCTGTAGAGTTCAGCCTCATTCTGTAGAGCCTCATTCAGCCTCATTCTGTAGAGCCTCATTCAGCCTCATTCTGTAGAGCCTCATTCAGCCTCATTCTGTAGAGTCTCATTCTGTAGAGTCTCATTCGGGCTCATTCTGTAGAACCTCATTCAGCCTCATTCTGTAGACTCATTCAGCCTCATTCTGTAGATCCTCATTCAGCCTCATTCTGTAGAGGATCTTTCAGCCTCATTCTGTAGACTCATTCAGGCTCATTCTGTAGAGCCTCATTCAGCCTCATTCCTAGAGCCTCATTCAGCCTCATTCTGTATACTCATTCAGCCTCATTCTGTAGAGTCTCATTCAGCCTCATTCTGTAGACTCATTCAGCCTCCTTCTGAGAGCCTCATTCAGCCTCATTCTGTAGAGCCTCATTCAGCCTCATTCTGTAGACTCATTCAGCCTCATTCTGTAGAGCCTCATTCAGCCTCATTCTGTAGAGCCTCATTCAGCCTCATTCTGTAGACTCATTCAGCCTCATTCTGTAGAGCCTCATTCAGCCTCATTCTGAGGCCTCATTCTGTAGATCCTCATTCAGCCTCATTCTGTAGAGGATCATTCAGCCTCATTCTGTAGACTCATTCAGGCTCATTCTGTAGAGCCTCATTCAGCCTCATTCTGTAGAGCCTCATTCAGCCTCATTCTGTATTCATTCAGCCTCATTCTGTAGAGTCTCATTCAGCCTCATTCTGTAGACTCTCATTCAGCCTCCTTCTGTAGAGCCTCATTCAGCCTCATTCTGTAGAGCCTCATTCAGCCTCATTCTGTAGACTCATTCAGCCTCATTCTGTAGAGCCTCATTCAGCCTCATTCTGTAGAGCCTCATTCAGTCTCATTCTTAGACTCATTCAGCCTCATTCTGTAGAGCCTCATTCAGCCTCATTCTGTAGAGCCTCATTCAGCCTCATTCTGTAGAGCCTCATTCAGCCTCATTCTGTAGAGCCTCATTCCTCATTCAGCTCATTCATTCTGTTGAGTCTCATTCAGCCTCATTCTGTAGAGCCTCATTCAGCCTCATTCTGTAGAGCCTCATTCAGTCTCATTCTGTTGAGCCTCATTCAGGCTCATTCATTCTCATTCAGCCTCATTCAGCCTCATTCTGTAGATCCTCATTCAGCCTCATTCTGTAGAGGATCATTCAGCCTCATTCTGTAGACTCATTCAGGCTCATTCTGTAGAGCCTCATTCAGCCTCATTCTGTAGAGCCTCATTCAGCCTCATTCTGTATACTCATTCAGCCTCATTCTGTAGAGTCTCATTCAGCCTCATTCTGTAGACTCATTCAGCCTCCATTCTGTAGAGCCTCATTCAGCCTCATTCTGTAGAGCCTCATTCAGCCTCATTCTGTAGACTCATTCAGCCTCATTCTGTAGAGCCTCATTCAGCCTCATTCTGTAGAGCCTCATTCAGTCTCATTCTGTAGACTCATTCAGCCTCATTCTGTAGAGCCTCATTCAGCCTCATTCTGAGGCCTCATTCTGTAGATCCTCATTCAGCCTCATTCTGTAGAGGATCATTCAGCCTCATTCTGTAGACTCATTCAGGCTCATTCTGTAGAGCCTCATTCAGCCTCATTCGTAGAGCCTCATTCAGCCTCATTCTGTATACTCATTCAGCCTCATTCTGTAAAGCCTCATTCAGCCTCATTCTGTAGACTCATTCAGCCTCCTTCTGTAGAGCCTCATTCAGCCTCATTCTGTAGAGCCTCATTCAGCCTCATTCTGTAGACTCATTCAGCCTCATTCTGTAGAGCCTCATTCAGCCTCATTCTGTAGAGCCTCATTCAGGCTCATTCAGCCTCATTCTGTAGAGCCTCATTCAGCCTCATTCTGTAGAGCCTCATTCAGCCTCATTCTGTAGAGCCTCATTCAGCCTCATTCTGTAGAGCCTCATTCAGACTCATTCTGTAGAGCCTCATTCAGCCTCATTCTGTAGAGCCTCATTCAGCCTCATTCTGTATACTCATTCAGCCTCATTCGTAGAGCCTCATTCAGCCTCATTCTGTATACTCATTCAGCCTCATTCTGTAAAGCCTCATTCATGCTCATTCTGTAGACTCATTCAGCCTCATTCTGTAGAGCCTCATTCAGCCTCATTCTGTAGACTCATTCAGCCTCATTCTGTAGACTCATTCAGGCTCATTCTGTAGAGCCTCATTCAGCCTCATTCTGTAGAGCCTCATTCAGCCTCATTCTGTATACTCATTCAGCCTCATTCTGTAGAGTCTCATTCAGCCTCATTCTGTAGACTCATTCAGCCTCCTTCTGTAGATCTCATTCAGCCTCATTCTGTAGAGCCTCATTCAGCCTCATTCTGTAGACTCATTCAGCCTCATTCTGTAGAGCCTCATTCAGCCTCATTCTGTAGAGCCTCATTCAGTCTCATTCTGTAGACTCATTCAGCCTCATTCTGTAGAGCCTCATTCAGCCTCATTCAGGCCTCATTCTGTAGATCCTCATTCAGCCTCATTCTGTAGAGGATCATTCAGCCTCATTCTGTAGACTCATTCAGGCTCATTCTGTAGAGCCTCATTCAGCCTCATTCCGTAGAGCCTCATTCAGCCTCATTCTGTATACTCATTCAGCCTCATTCTGTAAAGCCTCATTCAGCTCATTCTGTAGACTCATTCAGCCTCCTTCTGTAGAGCCTCATTCAGCCTTTCTGTAGAGCCTCATTCAGCCTCATTCTGTAGACTCATTCAGCCTCATTCTGTAGAGCCTCATTCAGCCTCATTCTGTAGAGCCTCATTCAGTCTCATTCTGTAGACTCATTCAGCCTCATTCTGTAGAACCTCATTCAGCCTCATTCTGTAGAGCCTCATTCAGCCTCATTCTGTAGAGTCTCATTCAGGCTCATTCTGTAGAGCCTCATTCAGCCTCATTCTGTAGAGCCTCATTCAGTCTCATTCTGTTGAGAGCCTCATTCAGCCTCATTCTGTAGAGCCTCATTCAGCCTCATTCTGTAGAGTCTCATTCAGCCTCATTCTGTAGAGCCTCATTCAGCATCATTCTGTAGACTCATTCAGCCTCATTCTGTAGAGCCTCGTTCAGCCTCATTCTGTAGAGCCTCATTCAGCCTCATTCTGAGGCCTCATTCTGTAGATCCTCATTCAGCCTCATTCTGTAGAGGCTCATTCAGCCTCATTCTGTAGACTCATTCAGCCTCATTCTGTAGAGCCTCATTCAGCCTCATTCTGTAGAGCCTCATTCAGCCTCATTCTGTATACTCATTCAGCCTCATTCTGTAGAGCCTCATTCAGCCTCATTCTGTAGACTCATTCAGGCTCATTCTGTAGAGCCTCATTCAGCCTCATTCCGTAGAGCCTCATTCAGCCTCATTCTGTATACTCATTCAGCCTCATTCTGTAAAGCCTCATTCAGGCTCATTCTGTAGACTCATTCAGCCTCCTTCTGTAGAGCCTCATTCAGCCTCATTCTGTAGAGCCTCATTCAGCCTCATTCTGTAGACTCATTCAGCCTCATTCTGTAGAGCCTCATTCAGCCTCATTCTGCCTCATTCAGTCTCAGTAGACTCATTCAGCCTCATTCTGTAGAACCTCATTCAGCCTCATTCTGTAGAGCCTCATTCAGCCTCATTCTGTAGAGTCTCATTCAGGCTCATTCTGTAGAGCCTCATTCAGCCACATTCTGTAGAGCCTCATTCAGTCTCATTCTGTTGAGCCTCATTCAGCCTCCTCATTCTGTAGATCCTCATTCAGCCTCATTCTGTCTATTCAGTCTCATTCAGCCTCATTCAGCTCATTCTGTAGACTCATTCAGCCTCATTCTGTAGAGCCTCGTTCAGCCTCATTCTGTAGAGCCTCATTCAGCCTCATTCAGGCCTCATTCTGTAGATCCTCATTCAGCCTCATTCTGTAGAGGCTCATTCAGCCTCATTCTGTAGACTCATTCAGCCTCATTCTGTAGAGCCTCATTCAGCCTCATTCTGTAGAGCCTCATTCAGCCTCATTCTGTATACTCATTCAGCCTCATTCTGTAGAGCCTCATTCAGCCTCATTCTGTAGACTCATTCAGCCTCCTTCTGTAGAGCTTCATTCTGTAGAGCTTCATTCAGCCTCATTCTGTAGAGCCTCATTCAGCCTCATTCTGTAGAGCCTCATTCAGCCTCATTCTGTAGATCCTCATTCAGCCTCATTCTGTAGAGTCTCATTCAGCCTCATTCTGTAGAGCCTCATTCAGCATCATTCAGTAGACTCATTCAGTCTCATTCTGTAGAGTCTCATTCAGGCTCATTCTGTAGAGCCTCATTCAGCCACATTCTGTAGAGCCTCATTCAGTCTCATTCTGTTGAGCCTCATTCACCCTCATTCTGAGGCCACATTCTGTAGACTCATTCAGCCTCATTCTGTAGAGCCTCATTCAGCCTCATTCTGTAGAGCCTCATTTAGCCTCATTCTGTAGACACATTCAGCCTCATTCTGTAGAGCCTCATTCTGCTTCATTCTGTAGAGCTTCGTTCAGCCTCATTCTGTAGAGCCTCATTCAGCCTCATTCTGTAGAGCCTCATTCAGCCTCATTCTGTAGAGCCTCATTCAGACTCATTCTGTAGACTCATTCAGTCTCATTCTGTAGAGTCTCATTCGGGCTCATTCTGTAGAACCTCATTCAGCCTCATTCTGTAGACTCATTCAGCCTCATTCTGTAGATCCTCATTCAGCCTCATTCTGTAGAGGATCTTTCAGCCTCATTCTGTAGACTCATTCAGGCTCATTCTGTAGAGCCTCATTCAGCCTCATTCCGTAGAGCCTCATTCAGCCTCATTCTGTATACTCATTCAGCCTCATTCTGTAGAGTCTCATTCAGCCTCATTCTGTAGACTCATTCAGCCTCCTTCTGTAGAGCCTCATTCAGCCTCATTCTGTAGAGCCTCATTCAGCCTCATTCTGTAGACTCATTCAGCCTCATTCTGTAGAGCCTCATTCAGCCTCATTCTGTAGAGCCTCATTCAGCCTCATTCTGTAGACTCATTCAGCCTCATTCTGTAGAGCCTCATTCAGCCTCATTCTGAGGCCTCATTCTGTAGATCCTCATTCAGCCTCATTCTGTAGAGGATCATTCAGCCTCATTCTGTAGACTCATTCAGGCTCATTCTGTAGAGCCTCATTCAGCCTCATTCCGTAGAGCCTCATTCAGCCTCATTCTGTATACTCATTCAGCCTCATTCTGTAGAGTCTCATTCAGCCTCATTCTGTAGACTCATTCAGCCTCCTTCTGTAGACCCTCATTCAGCCTCATTCTGTAGAGCCTCATTCAGCCTCATTCTGTAGACTCATTCAGCCTCATTCTGTAGAGCCTCATTCAGCCTCATTCTGTAGAGCCTCATTCAGTCTCATTCTGTAGACTCATTCAGCCTCATTCTGTAGAACCTCATTCAGCCTCATTCTGTAGAGCCTCATTCAGCCTCATTCTGTAGAACCTCATTCAACCTCATTCTGTAGAGCCTCATTCAGTCTCATTCTGTTGAGCCTCATTCAGGCTCATTCTGTTGAGTCTCATTCAGCCTCATTCTGTAGAGCCTCATTCAGCCTCATTCTGTAGAGCCTCATTCAGTCTCATTCTGTTGAGCCTCATTCAGGCTCATTCTGTTGAGTCTCATTCAGCCTCATTCTGTAGAGCCTCATTCAGCCTCATTCTGAGGCCTCATTCTGTAGATCCTCATTCAGCCTCATTCTGTAGAGGATCATTCAGCCTCATTCTGTAGAGCCTCATTCAGCCTCATTCTGTAGAGCCTCATTCAGTCTCATTCTGTTGAGCCTCATTCAGGCTCATTCTGTTGAGTCTCATTCAGCCTCATTCTGTAGAGCCTCATTCAGCCTCATTCTGAGGCCTCATTCTGTAGATCCTCATTCAGCCTCATTCTGTAGAGTCTCATTCAGCCTCATTCTGTAGACTCATTCAGCCTCCTTCTGTAGAGCCTCATTCAGCCTCATTCTGTAGAGCCTCATTCAGCCTCATTCTGTAGACTCATTCAGCCTCATTCTGTAGAGCCTCATTCAGCCTCATTCTGTAGAGCCTCATTCAGCCTCATTCTGTAGACTCATTCAGCCTCATTCTGTAGAGCCTCATTCAGCCTCATTCTGAGGCCTCATTCTGTAGATCCTCATTCAGCCTCATTCTGTAGAGGATCATTCAGCCTCATTCTGTAGACTCATTCAGGCTCATTCTGTAGAGCCTCATTCAGCCTCATTCCGTAGAGCCTCATTCAGCCTCATTCTGTATACTCATTCAGCCTCATTCTGTAGAGTCTCATTCAGCCTCATTCTGTAGACTCATTCAGCCTCCTTCTGTAGAGCCTCATTCAGCCTCATTCTGTAGAGCCTCATTCAGCCTCATTCTGTAGACTCATTCAGCCTCATTCTGTAGAGCCTCATTCAGCCTCATTCTGTAGAGCCTCATTCAGTCTCATAGACTCATTCAGCCTCATTCTGTAGAACCTCATTCAGCCTCATTCATTCAGCCTCATTCTGTAGAACCTCATTCAGCCTCATTCTGTAGAGCCTCATTAAGTCTCATTCTGTTGAGCCTCATTCAGGCTCATTCTGTGAGTCTCATTCAGCCTCATTCTGTAGAGCCTCATTCAGCCTCATTCAGTCTCATTCTGTTGAGCCTCATTCAGGCTCATTCTGTTGAGTCTCATTCAGCCTCATTCTGTAGAGCCTCATTCAGCCTCATTCTGAGGCCTCATTCTGTAGATCCTCATTCAGCCTCATTCTGTAGAGAGCCTCATTCTGTAGAGCCTCATTCAGCCTCATTCTGTAGAGCCTCATTCAGCCTCATTCAGTCTCATTCTGTTGAGCCTCATTCAGGCTCATTCTGTTGAGTCTCATTCAGCCTCATTCTGTAGAGCCTCATTCAGCCTCATTCTGAGGCCTCATTCTGTAGATCCTCATTCAGCCTCATTCTGTAGAGGATCATTCAGCCTCATTCTGTAGACTCATTCAGGCTCATTCTGTTGAGCCTCATTCAGCCTCATTCCGTAGAGCCTCATTCAGCCTCATTCTGTATACTCATTCAGCCTCATTCTGTAGAGTCTCATTCAGCCTCATTCTGTAGACTCATTCAGCCTCCATTCTGTAGAGCCTCATTCAGCCTCATTCTGTAGAGCCTCATTCAGCCTCATTCTGTAGAGCCTCATTCAGCCTCATTCTGTAGAGCCTCATTCAGCCTCATTCTGTAGAGCCTCATTCAGCCTCATTCAGCTCTCATTCTGTAGAGCCTCATTCAGCCTCATTCTGTAGAGCCTCATTCAGCCTCATTCTCATTCAGCCTCATTCTGTGAGCCTCATTCCTCATTCAGCCTCATTCTGTCAGAGGCCTCATTCAGCCTCATTCTGTAGATCCTCATTCAGCCTCATTCTCATTCTGTAGACTCATTCAGGCTCATTCATTCAGCCTCATTCAGCCTCATTCCGTAGAGCCTCATTCAGCCTCATTCTGTATACTCATTCAGCCTCATTCTGTAGAGTCTCATTCAGCCTCATTCTGTAGACTCATTCAGCCTCCTTCTGTAGAGCCTCATTCAGCCTCATTCTGTAGAGCCTCATTCAGCCTCATTCTGTAGACTCATTCAGCCTCATTCTGTAGAGCCTCATTCAGCCTCATTCTGTAGAGCCTCATTCAGTCTCATTCTGTAGACTCATTCAGCCTCATTCAGCCTCATCAGCCTCATTCTGTAGATCCTCATTCAGCCTCATTCTGTAGAGGATCATTCAGCCTCATTCTGTAGAGTCTCATTCAGGCTCATTCTGTAGAGCCTCATTCAGCCTCATTCTGTAGAGCCTCATTCAGCCTCATTCTGTTGACTCATTCAGCCTCATTCTGTAAAGCCTCATTCAGGCTCATTCTGTAGATCCTCATTCAGCCTCATTCTGTAGAGTCTCATTCAGCCTCATTCTGTAGAGACTCATTCAGCCTCATTCTGTAGACTCATTCAGCCTCATTCTGTAGAGCCTCATTCAGCCTCATTCTGTAGAGCCTCATTCAGTCTCATTCTGAGACTCATTCAGCCTCATTCTGTAGATCCTCATTCAGCCTCATTCTGTAGAGTCTCATTCAGGCTCATTCTGTAGAGCCTCATTCAGCCTCATTCTGTAGACTCATTCAGCCTCATTCTGTAGAGCCTCATTCAGCCTCATTCTCATTCTGTAGATCCTCATTCAGCCTCATTCTGTAGAGTCTCATTCAGCCTCATTCTGTAGAGCCTCATTCAGCCTCATTCTGTAGAGCCTCATTCAGCCTCATTCTGTAGACTCATTCAGCCTCATTCTGTAGAGCCTCATTCAGCCTCATTCTGTAGAGCATTCAGCCTCATTCATTCAGCCTCATTCTGTAGAGCCTCATTCAGCCTCATTCTGTAGACTCATTCAGCCTCATTCTGTAGAGCCTCATTCAGTCTCATTCTGTAGACTCATTCAGCCTCATTCTGTAGACCTCATTCAGCCTCATTCTGTAGAGCCTCATTCAGCCTCATTCTGTAGAGCCTCATTCAGCCTCATTCTGTAGAGTCTCATTCAGCCTCATTCTGTAGAGCCTCATTCAGCCTCATTCTGTAGAGCCTCATTCAGTCTCATTCTGATCATTCAGCCTCATTCTGTAGATCCTCATTCAGCCTCATTCTGTAGAGCCTCATTCAGCCTCATTCTGTAGAGCCTCATTCAGCCTCATTCTGTAGAGCCTCATTCAGCCTCATTCTGAGCCTCATTCAGGCCTCATTCTGTAGATCCTCATTCAGCCTCATTCTGTAGAGTCTCATTCAGCCTCATTCTGTAGACTCATTCAGCCTCATTCTGTAGAGCCTCATTCAGCCTCATTCTGTAGAGCCTCATTCAGCCTCATTCTGTAGACTCATTCAGCCTCATTCTGTAGAGCCTCATTCAGCCTCATTCTGTAGAGCCTCATTCAGCCTCATTCTGTAGAGCCTCATTCAGCCTCATTCTGTAGAGCCTCATTCAGCCTCATTCTGTAGAGCCTCATTCAGCCTCATTCTGTAGAGCCTCATTCAGTCTCATTCTGTAGAGTCTCATTCAGGCTCATTCTGTAGAGCCTCATTCAGCCACATTCTGTAGAGTCTCATTCAGTCTCATTCTGTTGAGCCTCATTCAGGCTCATTCTGTTGAGTCTCATTCAGCCTCATTCTGTAGAGTCTCATTCAGCCTCATTCTGTAGAGCCTCATTCAGCCTCATTCTGCCTCAGAGCCTCATTCAGCCTCATTCTGTAGAGCCTCATTCAGCCTCATTCTGAGGCCTCATTCTGTAGATCCTCATTCAGCCTCATTCTGTAGAGGCTCATTCAGCCTCATTCTGTAGACTCATTCAGCCTCATTCTGTAGAGCCTCATTCAGCCTCATTCTGTAGAGCCTCATTCAGTCTCATTCTGTAGACTCATTCAGCCTCATTCTGTAGAGCCTCATTCAGCCTCATTCTGAGGCCTCATGTAGAGCCTCATTCAGCCTCATTCTGTAGAGAGCCTCATTCAGGCTCATTCTGTAGAGCCTCATTCAGCCTCATTCTGTAGGCCTCATTCAGCCTCATTCTGATCCTCATTCAGCCTCATTCTGTAGAAGCCTCATTCAGGCTCATTCTGTAGACTCATTCAGCCTCCTTCTGTAGAGTCTCATTCAGCCTCATTCTGTAGAGCCTCATTCAGCCTCATTCTGTAGACTCATTCAGCCTCATTCTGTAGAGCCTCATTCAGCCTCATTCTGTAGAGCCTCATTCAGTCTCATTCTGTAGACTCATTCAGCCTCATTCTGTAGAACCTCATTCAGCCTCATTCTGTAGAGTCTCATTCAGGCTCATTCTGTAGAGCCTCATTCAGCCACATTCTGTAGAGCCTCATTCAGTCTCATTCTGTTGAGCCTCATTCAGCCTCATTCTGAGGCCACATTCTGTAGATCCTCATTCAGCCTCATTCTGTAGAGTCTCATTCAGCCTCATTCTGTAGAGCCTCATTCAGCATCATTCTGTAGACTCATTCAGCCTCATTCTGTAGAGCCTCGTTCAGCCTCATTCTGTAGAGCCTCATTCAGCCTCATTCTGAGTCCTCATTCTGTAGATCCTCATTCAGCCTCATTCTGTAGAGGCTCATTCAGCCTCATTCTGTAGACTCATTCAGGCTCATTCTGTAGACTCATTCAGCCTCATTCTGTAGAGCCTCATTCAGCCTCATTCTGAGGCCTCATTCTGTAGATCCTCATTCAGCCTCATTCTGTAGAGGATCATTCAGCCTCATTCTGTAGACTCATTCAGGCTCATTCTGTAGAGCCTCATTCAGCCTCATTCCGTAGAGCCTCATTCAGCCTCATTCTGTAGAGCCTCATTCAGCCTCATTCTGTTGAGCCTCATTCAGGCTCATTCTGTAGACTCATTCAGCCTCATTCTGTAGACTCATTCAGCCTCATTCTGTAGAGCCTCATTCAGCCTCATTCTGTAGACTCATTCAGCCTCATTCTGTAGAGCCTCATTCAGCCTCATTCTGTAGAGCCTCATTCGAGCTCATTCTGTAGACTCATTCAGCCTCATTCTGTAGAACCTCATTCAGCCTCATTCTGTAGAGTCTCATTCAGGCTCATTCTGTAGAGCCTCATTCAGCCACATTCTGTAGAGCCTCATTCAGTCTCATTCTGTTGAGCCTCATTCAGCCTCATTCTGAGGCCACATTCTGTAGATCCTCATTCAGCCTCATTCTGTAGAGTCTCATTCAGCCTCATTCTGTAGAGCCTCATTCAGCATCATTCTGTAGACTCATTCAGCCTCATTCTGTAGAGCCTCGTTCAGCCTCATTCTGTAGAGCCTCATTCAGCCTCATTCTGAGGCCTCATTCTGTAGATCCTCATTCAGCCTCATTCTGTAGAGGCTCATTCAGCCTCATTCTGTAGACTCATTCAGCCTCATTCTGTAGAGCCTCATTCAGCCTCATTCTGTAGAGCCTCATTCAGCCTCATTCTGTAGAGCCTCATTCAGCCTCATTCTGTAGACTCATTCAGCCTCCTTCTGTAGAGCTTCATTCAGCCTCATTCTGTAGAGCTTCATTCAGCCTCATTCTGTAGAGTCTCATTCAGCCTCATTCTGTAGACTCATTCAGCCTCATTCTGTAGAGCCTCATTCAGTCTCATTCTGTAGACTCATTCAGCCTCATTCTGTAGAACCTCATTCAGCCTCATTCTGTAGAGCCTCATTCAGCCTCATTCTGTAGATCCTCATTCAGCCTCATTCTGTAGAGTCTCATTCAGCCTCATTCTGTAGAGCCTCATTCAGCATCATTCAGTAGACTCATTCAGTCTCATTCTGTAGAGTCTCATTCAGGCTCATTCTGTAGAGCCTCATTCAGCCACATTCTGTAGAGCCTCATTCAGTCTCATTCTGTTGAGCCTCATTCACCCTCATTCTGAGGCCACATTCTGTAGATCCTCATTCAGCCTCATTCTGTAGAGTCTCATTCAGCCTCATTCTGTAGACTCATTCAGCCTCATTCTGTAGAGCCTCATTCAGCCTCATTCTGTAGAGCCTCATTTAGCCTCATTCTGTAGACACATTCAGCCTCATTCTGTAGAGCCTCATTCTGCTTCATTCTGTAGAGCTTCGTTCAGCCTCATTCTGTAGAGCCTCATTCAGCCTCATTCTGTAGAGCCTCATTCAGCCTCATTCTGTAGAGCCTCATTCAGACTCATTCTGTAGACTCATTCAGTCTCATTCTGTAGAGTCTCATTCGGGCTCATTCTGTAGAACCTCATTCAGCCACATTCTGTAGAGCCTCATTCAGTCTCATTCTGTTGAGCCTCATTCACGCTCATTCTGTTGAGTCTCATTCAGCCTTATTCTGTTGAGACTCATTCAGTCTCATTATGTAGAGCCTCATTCACCCTCATTCTGTAGAGACTCATTCAGGCTCATTCTGTAGAGCCTCATTCAGCCTCATTCTGAGGCCTCATTCTGTAGATCCTCATTCAGCCTCATTCTGTAGAGGCTCATTCAGCCTCATTCTGTAGACTCATTCAGGCTCATTCTGTAGAGCCTCATTCAGCCTCATTCTGTAGAGCCTCATTCAGCCTCATTCTGTAGAGCCTCATTCAGCCTCATTCTGTAGACTCATTCAGCCTCATTCTGTAGAGCCTCATTCAGTCTCATTCTGTAGACTCATTCAGCCTCATTCTGTAGAACCTCATTCAGCCTCATTCTGTAGACTCATTCAGCCTCATTCTGTAGAGCCTCATTCAGCCTCATTCTGTAGATCCTCATTCAGCCTCATTCTGTAGACTCATTCAGTCTCATTCTGTAGAGTCTCATTCAGGCTCATTCTGTAGAGCCTCATTCAGCCACATTCTGTAGAGCCTCATTCAGACTCATTCTGTTGAGCCTCATTCAGCCTCATTCTGAGGCCACATTCTGTAGATCCTCATTCAGCCTCATTCTGTAGAGTCTCATTCAGCCTCATTCTGTAGAGCCTCATTCAGCATCATTCTGTAGACTCATTCAGCCTCATTCTGTAGAGCCTCGTTCAGCCTCATTCTGTAGAGCCTCATTCAGCCTCATTCTGAGGCCTCATTCTGTAGATCCTCATTCAGCCTCATTCTGTAGAGCCTCATTCAGCCTCATTCTGTAGAGCCTCATTCAGCCTCATTCTGTAGACTCATTCAGCCTCATTCTGTAGAGCCTCATTCAGTCTCATTCTGTAGACTCATTCAGCCTCATTCTGTAGAACCTCATTCAGCATCATTCTGTAGAGCCTCATTCAGCCTCATTCTGTAGAGCCTCATTCAGCCTCATTCTGTAGACTCATTCAGCCTCCTTCTGTAGAGCTTCATTCAGCCTCATTCTGTAGAGCTTCATTCAGCCTCATTCTGTAGAGCCTCATTCAGACTCATTCTGTAGACTCATTCAGCCTCATTCTGTAGAGCCTCATTCAGTCTCATTCTGTAGACTCATTCAGCCTCATTCTGTAGAACCTCATTCAGCATCATTCTGTAGAGCCTCATTCAGCCTCATTCTGTAGATCCTCATTCAGCCTCATTCTGTAGAGTCTCATTCAGCCTCATTCTGTAGAGCCTCATTCAGCATCATTCTGTAGACTCATTCAGTCTCATTCTGTAGAGTCTCATTCTGGCTCATTCTGTAGAGCCTCATTCAGCCACATTCTGTAGAGCCTCATTCAGCCTCATTCTGTTGAGCCTCATTCACCCTCATTCTGAGGCCACATTCTGTAGATCCTCATTCAGCCTCATTCTGTAGAGTCTCATTCAGCCTCATTCTGTAGACTCATTCAGCCTCATTCTGTAGAGCCTCATTCAGCCTCATTCTGTAGAGCCTCATTTAGCCTCATTCTGTAGACACATTCAGCCTCATTCTGTAGAGCCTCATTCTGCTTCATTCTGTAGAGCTTCGTTCAGCCTCATTCTGTAGAGCCTCATTCAGCCTCATTCTGTAGAGCCTCATTCAGCCTCATTCTGTAGAGCCTCATTCAGACTCATTCTGTAGACTCATTCAGTCTCATTCTGTAGAGTCTCATTCGGGCTCATTCTGTAGAACCTCATTCAGCCACATTCTGTAGAGTCTCATTCAGTCTCATTCTGTTGAGCCTCATTCAGGCTCATTCTGTTGAGTCTCATTCAGCCTTATTCTGTTGAGACTCATTCAGTCTCATTATGTAGAGCCTCATTCAGCCTCATTCTGTAGAGCCTCATTCAGGCTCATTCTGTAGAGCCTCATTCAGCCTCATTCTGAGGCCTCATTCTGTAGATCCTCATTCAGCCTCATTCTGTAGAGGCTCATTCAGCCTCATTCTGTAGACTCATTCAGGCTCATTCTGTAGAGCCTCATTCAGCCTCATTCTGTAGAGCCTCATTCAGCCTCATTCTGTATACTCATTCAGCCTCATTCTGTAGAGCCTCATTCAGCCTCATTCTGTAGACTCATTCAGCCTCCTTCTGTAGAGCCTCATTCAGCCTCATTCTGTAGAGCCTCATTCAGCCTCATTCTGTAGACTCATTCAGCCTCATTCTGTAGAGCCTCATTCAGTCTCATTCTGTAGACTCATTCAGTCTCATTCTGTAGAACCTCATTCAGCCTCATTCTGTAGAGCCTCATTCAGCCTCATTCTGTAGATCCTCATTCAGCCTCATTCTGTAGAGTCTCATTCAGCCTCATTCTGTAGAGCCTCATTCAGCATCATTCTGTAGACTCATTCAGTCTCATTCTGTAGAGTCTCATTCAGGCTCATTCTGTAGAGCCTCATTCAGCCACATTCTGTAGAGACTCATTCAGTCTCATTCTGTTGAGCCTCATTCAGCCTCATTCTGAGGCCACATTCTGTAGATCCTCATTCAGTCTCATTCTGTAGAGTCTCATTCAGCCTCATTCTGTAGAGCCTCATTCAGCATCATTCTGTAGACTCATTCAGCCTCATTCTGTAGAGCCTCGTTCAGCCTCATTCTGTAGAGCCTCATTCAGCCTCATTCTGAGGCCTCATTCTGTAGATCCTCATTCAGCCTCATTCTGTAGAGGCTCATTCAGCCTCATTCTGTAGACTCATTCAGCCTCATTCTGTAGAGCCTCATTCAGCCTCATTCTGTATACTCATTCAGCCTCATTATGTAGATCCTCATTCAGCCTCATTCTGTAGACTCATTCAGCCTCCTTCTGTAGAGCCTCATTCAGCCTCATTCTGTAGAGCCTCATTCAGCCTCATTCTGTAGACTCATTCAGTCTCATTCTGTAGAGCCTCATTCAGCCTCATTCTGTAGAGCCTCATTCAGTCTCATTCTGTAGACTCATTCAGCCTCATTCTGTAGAACCTCATTCAGCCTCATTCTGTAGAGCCTCATTCAGCCTCATTCTGTAGATCCTCATTCAGCCTCATTCTGTAGAGTCTCCTTCAGGCTCATTCTGTAGAGCCTCATTCAGCCACATTCTGTAGAGCCTCATTCAGTCTCATTCTGTTGAGCCTCATTCACCCTCATTCTGAGGCCACATTCTGTAGATCCTCATTCAGCCTCATTCTGTAGAGTCTCATTCAGCCTCATTCTGTAGAGCCTCATTCAGCCTCATTCTGTAGACTCATTCAGCCTCATTCTGTAGAGCCTCGTTCAGCCTCATTCTGTAGAGACTCATTCAGCCTCATTCTGTAGAGCCTCATTCAGGCTCATTCTGTAGAGCCTCATTCAGCCTCATTCTGTAGACTCATTCAGCCTCATTCTGTAGAGTCTCATTCAGCCTCATTCTGTAGAGCCTCATTCAGCCTCATTCTGTAGAGCCTCGTTCAGCCTCATTCTGTAGAGCCTCGTTCAGCCTCATTCTGTAGAGACTCATTCAGCCTCATTCTGTAGAGCCTCATTCAGCCTCCTTCTGTAGAGGCTCATTCAGCCTCATTCTGTAGACTCATTCAGCCTCATTCTGTAGAGTCTCATTCAGCCTCATTCTGTAGAGCCTCATTCAGCCTCATTCTGTAGACTCATTCAGCCTCATTCTGTAGAGCCTCATTCAGCCTCATTCTGTAGACTCATTCAGCCTCCTTCTGTAGAGCCTCATTCAGCCTCATTCTGTAGAACCTCATTCAGTCTCATTCTGTAGAGCCTCATTCAGCCTCATTCTGAGGCCTCATTCTGTAGATCCTCATTCAGCCTCATTCTGTAGACTCATTCAGCCTCATTCTGTAGACTCATTCAGCCTCATTCTGTAGACTCATTCAGCCTCCTTCTGTAGAGCCTCATTCAGCCTCATTCTGTTGAGCCTCATTCAGCCTCATTCTGTTGAGCCTCATTCAGCCACATTCTGTAGATCCTCATTCTGTAGAGCTTCTTTCAGCCTCATTCTGTTAAGCCTCATTCAGCCTCATTCTGTTGAGCCTCATTCAGTGAAACTCATCTTCTTCTGGATGTGTTTCTCAGATGAGAAGGTGTCCAGGGTAACTCCCTCTGTGTGCGACCCTGACCTCTGACCTCTGCTCCAGGAGCCCATCTCCAGCTCTCTGACACCCTGGGAAAAGCCTTATTAAATTGGGTGGAAGAGAGAGAAAGATAGAAACAGAGAAAAAGTGAGATGGAGAGAGAGAGAGAGAGATTGTTGTGTGAGCAACAGAGCCAGTCCCGGCCCTACAGTAGACAAGTCACTCAAGTGAACTGTTTCAAAATGTTTTCTGTGTACTAGCCTGTCCATTCCTTTGGCCCGGAGAAGGCCTTTCTCTGCTTAATGAGTCCAGCTGACTCCTTCAATCAGGGTCAGGGGGAGACTGGGGGACGGGGGAGGCATGGGGAGGTAGAGGGTGGGGACAGGTTCAGTGTTAGAGACACATATTGAAACCTAAACCCCTCCAGAGTCTGTAGTCAGACAGGCCCAGCAGGGCTGAGGCCCTGGAACCCTCCCACACTTGAGCAGACAGAGTAGAGAGGGAGGCGCAGGGATCAAAGATCAGGTCCTTATTGAGTTCCTCTAACCTCCCTCTCTCCCCCTCTTTTTCACTCTTTCTCTCTGCTTTGGTTTTGGTGTGCCTTGAAGCGTGTGTGTGTGTGTGCGTGTGTGTGTGCGTGCGTGTACAAGAAAGAGAAAGTGCACGTCGGTCGGTTGGTGTCTTCACGTGTGTTTTTTCTTTGTGTCTGACGTAAAGGCCTCTGTTGTCCCTATGATCTGTGTTTCATTCCAAAAGGATTCTCTCCTCCAATGAGGGGAGACCATAGACCATCGCACCTGGGTGCAGTCCCCTTTTAGTCCCAATGTCAACACACACCATAACCAAACACAAGGGTATACGTAGATCAGAAACAACAAACCCTGTCTCCTAACTCCTCACCCGGAGTCAGAAGACAACCCACTGAACCTCAGCTTTCAAATCAAACTAAATGAGAGCTCAGCACATTTTGAATGCATAAGACAAACATTGTGATGTACAAAATGAAAAAAAGCCAGTAAATATTAAAGATACTCTTATCTTGTGGTGCCGGTCTCTGCGTATAAAACTCTCTTTATATGAGACAAAACTATAGCTCTGCCACTGCTCTGTAGTGTGTTGGAGCAGTCATGGTCTTCCGTGTGTGATTGACTGACTCTATCTCTTCTTGGTCCCACAAAGCCAGTGTCTGTGTTCTCTCTCCTCAAAGGGAGTCAGCCTCTCTCTCTCTCTCTCTCTCTACTCAGCACTTTGTTGAAGCACCTTTGGAAGTGATTACAGCCTGGAGTCTTCTTGGGTATGATGCTATAAGCTTGGCACACCTGTATTTGGGGAGTTTCTCCCATTCTTCTTTGCAGATCCTCTCAAGCTCCGTCAGGCTGGATGGGAAGCGTCACTGCACAGCTATTTTTAGGTCTCTCCAGAGATCCTCGATCGGGTTCAAGTCTGGGCTCTGGCTGGGCCACTCAAGGACATTCAGAGAATTGTCCCGAAGCCACTTCTGCATTGTCTTGGCTGTGTGCTTAGGGTCATTGTCCTGTTGGAAGGTGAACCTTGCCCCAATCTGAGGTCCTGAATGCTCTGGAGCATTTTTTCATTATGGATCTCTCTGTACTTTGGCCTGTTCCTCTTTCCTTCGATCCTGACTAGTTTCCCAGTCCCTGCCGCTAAAAGACATCACCACAGCATGATACTGCCACCACCATGCTTCACTGTAGGGATGGTATTGGCCTGATGACCATCATGTTCTTGGTCCTTCTCCCCCGATTGCTCAGTTTTCCTGGGCAGCCCGCACTAGGAAGAGTCTTGGTGGTTCCAAACTTCCTCCATTTAACCTCTAGCGTCGAGCAATCCCGTATCCGGGAGCGTAATTATAGCCTCAAGCTCATTACCATAACGCAACGTTAACTATTCATGAAAATCGCAAATGAAATGAAAGAAATATATTCACTCACAAGCTTAGCCTTTTGTTAACAACACTGTCATCTCAGATTTTCAAAATATGCTTTTCAAGCATAGCTACAGAAGCATTTGTGTAATAGTATTGATAGCTAGCATAACATTAAGCCTAGCATTCAGCAGGCAACATTTTCAAAAAAACAAGAAAAGCATTCAAATAAAATAATTTACCTTTGAAGAACTTCGGATGTTTTCAATGAGGAGACTCTCAGTTAGATAGCAAATGATCAGTTTTTCCAAAAAGATTACTTGAGTAGGAGAAATCGCTCCGTTTTGTTCATCACGTTTGGCTAAGAAAAAAATCTGAAAATGCAGTCTCTACAACGCCGAACTGTTTACCAAATTAACTCCATAATATCGACAGAAACATGGCAAACGGTGTTTAGAATCAATCCTCAAGGTGTTTTTCACATATCTATTCGATGATAAATCATTCGTGGCAGCTGTGTTTCTCCTCGAAGCAAACGAAAAATACACGCAGCTGGAGATTACGCAATAATTGCAATGGAGGACACCAAGCGGCCACCTGGTAGATGTAGTCTCTTAAGGTCAATCTTCCAATGATTTGCCTACAAATACGTCACAATGCTGTCGACACCTTGGGGAAACGACAGAACGTCTAAGCTCATTCGTGACCCATACACAGCCATATAAGGAGACATTGGAACACAGCGCATTCAAAATCTGGGGCACTTCCTGTATGAAATTTCATCTTGGTTTCACCTGTAGCATTAGTTCTGTAGCACTCACAGACAATATCTTTGCAGTTTTGGAAACGTCAGAGTGTTTTCTTTCTAAAGCTGTCAATTATATGCATAGTCGAGCATCTTGTTTAAATATCTTGTTTAAAACGGGAACGTTTTTTTATCCATAAATTAAAAGAGCGCCCCCTATATCCAATAAGTTAAGAAGAATGGAGGCCACTGTGTTCTTGGGGACCTTCAATGCTGAAGACATTTTTTGGTACCCTTTCCCAGATCTGTGTCTCGACACAATCTTGTCCCGGAGCTCTGAGGATAATTCCTTCGACCTGATGGCTTGGTTTTTGCTCAGACATGCACTGTTAATCCAAAAGTGCATCCAAATCATGTCCAATCAATTGAATTTACCACAGGTGGACTCCAATCAAGTTGTCAAAACATCTCAAGGATGATCAATGGAAACAGGATGCACCTGAGCTCAATTTTAAGTCTGAATACTTATGTAAATAA
This sequence comes from Oncorhynchus gorbuscha, assembly GCF_021184085.1. Classification (NCBI taxonomy): domain Eukaryota; kingdom Metazoa; phylum Chordata; class Actinopteri; order Salmoniformes; family Salmonidae; genus Oncorhynchus; species Oncorhynchus gorbuscha. The sequence continues at coordinate 176,111 of NW_025744671.1, forward strand.
GGTATTTCGGTTTTCTATTTTTAATACATTTGCAAAAATTTCTAAAACCTGTTTTTGCTTTGTCTTTATGGGGTATTGTGTGTAGATTCATGAGGAACATTTTTTTATGTTATCCATTTTAGAACAAGGCTGTAATGTAACAAAATGTGTAAAAAGTGAAGGGGTTTCAGCTTCCCCATTGATTTTACCCACACACCGCAACGGTGAACCACTACAATAAATGTAATAGTTTTACTTAAGTTCAAAGTGTAGGAATGTAGGCAAATTAATTCACTGACATGGCGTCATAGCAGGAAGATCGGAATGCTGTGAACCTAGTAGTTGTGAGTTCAAATCCCAGTTGAATAATAATTACTGCATAAATTACTGAACAATTTAATTGTGTAAGTAAAATATGTATGTTAAATGCACTGTGTCTGTCCTAATGACTCATTATTTTATGTAAATATATATATTTTTTTACACATGTTCTTTCCGTAAGTAAGGGTGGAGTGAGGAGAAGTGGTAGGAGGAACACTCTTACTCCAGTGTGCAGGTTAAACATGACTCTGAGCAGGTTTAGTATGCTTCTGTTCTGTGTGTTCATGAGGTAGGGGGGAGATAAGCTGTGTGGACTATGTTTACATTACATTTAAGTCATTTAGCAGACGCTCTTATCCAGAGCGACTTACAAATTGGTGCATTCACCTTATGACATCCAGTGGGACAGTCACTTAACAATAGTGCATCTAAAACTTAGGGGGGGTGGGGTGAGAGGGATTACTTAACCTATCCTAGGTATTCCTTAAAGAGGTGGGGTTTCAGGTGTCTCCGGAAGGTGGTGATTGACTCCGCTGTCCTGGCGTCGTGAGGGAGTTTGTTCCACCATTGGGGGGGCCAGGGCAGCGAACAGTTTTGACTGGGCTGAGCGGGAGCTGTACTTCCTCAGTGGTAGGGAGGCGAGCAGGCCAGAGGTGGATGAACGCAGTGCCCTTGTTTGGGTGTAGGGCCTGATCAGAGCCTGGAGGTACTGAGGTGCCGTTCCCCTCACAGCTCCGTAGGCAAGCACCATGGTCTTGTAGCGGATGCGAGCTTCAACTGGAAGCCAGTGGAGAGAACGGAGGAGCGGGGTGACGTGAGAGAACTTGGGAAGGTTGAACACCAGACGGGCTGCGGCGTTCTGGATGAGTTGAAGGGGTTTAATGGCACAGGCAGGGAGCCCAGCCAACAGCGAGTTGCAGTAATCCAGACGGGAGATGACAAGTGCCTGGATTAGGACCTGCTCCGCTTCCTGTGTGAGGCAGGGTCGTACTCTGCGGATGTTGTAGAGCATGAACCTACAGGAACGGGCCACCGCCTTGATGTTAGTTGAGAACGACAGGGTGTTGTCCAGGATCACGCCAAGGTTCTTGGCGCTCTGGGAGGAGGACACAATGGAGTTGTCAACCGTGATGGCGAGATCATGGAACGGGCAGTCCTTCCCCGGGAGGAAGAGCAGCTCCGTCTTGCCGAGGTTCAGCTTGAGGTGGTGATCCGTCATCCACACTGATATGTCTGCCAGACATGCAGAGATGCGATTCGCCACCTGGTCATCAGAAGGGGGAAAGGAGAAGATTAATTGTGTGTCGTCTGCATAGCAATGATAAGAGAGACCATGTGAGGTTATGACAGAGCCAAGTGACTTGGTGTATAGCGAGAATAGGAGAGGGCCAAGAACAGAGCCCTGGGGGACACCAGTGGTGAGAGCGCGTGGTGAGGAGACAGATTCTCGCCACGCCACCTGGTAGGAGCGACCTGTCAGGTAGGACGCAATCCAAGCGTGGGCCGCGCCGGAGATGCCCAACTCGGAGAGGGTGGAGAGGAGGATCTGATAGTTCACAGTATCGAAGGCAGCCGATAGATCTAGAAGGATGAGAGCAGAGGAGAGAGAGTTAGCTTTAGCAGTGCGGAGCGCCTCCGTGATACAGAGGAGAGCAGTCTCAGTTGAATGACTAGTCTTGAAACCTGACTGATTTGGATCAAGAAGGTCATTCAGAGAGAGATAGCGGGAGAGCTGGCCAAGGACAGCACGTTCAAGAGTTTTGGAGAGAAAAGAAAGAAGGGATACTGGTCTGTAATTGTTGACATCGGAGGGATCGAGTGTAGGTTTTTTCAGAAGGGGTGCAACTCTCGCTCTCTTGAAGACGGAAGGGACGTAGCCAACGGTCAGGGATGAGTTGATGAGCGAGGTGAGGTAAGGGAGAAGGTCTCCGGAAATGGTCTGGAGAAGAGAGGAGGGGATAGGGTCAAGCGGGCAGGTTGTTGGGCGGCCGGCCGTCACAAGACGCGAGATTTCATCTGGAGAGAGAGGGGAGAAAGAGGTCAGAGCACAGGGTAGGGCAGTGTGAGCAGAACCAGCAGTGTCGTTTGACTTAGCAAACGAGGATCGGATGTCGTCGACCTTCTTTTCAAAATGGTTGACGAAGTCATCTGCAGAGAGGGAGGAGGGGGGAGGGGGCGGAGGATTCAGGAGAGAGGAGAAGGTGGCAAAGAGCTTCCTAGGGTTAGAGGCAGCAGCTTGGAATTTAGCGTGGTAGAAAGTGGCTTTAGCAGCAGAGACAGAGGAGGAAAATGTAGAGAGGAGGGAGTGAAAGGATGCCAGGTCCGCAGGGAGGCGAGTTTTCCTCCATTTCCGCTCGGCTGCCCGGAGCCCTGTTCTGTGAGCTCGCAATGAGTCATCGAGCCACGGAGCGGGAGGGGAGGACCGAGCCGGCCTGGAGGATAGGGGACATAGAGAGTCAAGGGATGCAGAGAGGGAGGAGAGGAGGGTTGAGGAGGCAGAATCAGGAGATAGGTGGGAGAAGGTTTGGGCGGAGGGAAGAGATGATAGGATGGAAGAGGAGAGAGTAGCGGGGGAGAGAGAGCGAAGGTTGGGACGGCGCGATACCATCCGAGTAGGGGCAGTGTGGGAGGTGTTGGATGAGAGCGAGAGGGAAAAGGATACAAGGCAGTGGTCGGAGACTTGGAGGGGAGTTGCAATGAGGTTAGTGGAAGAACAGCATCTAGTAAAGATGAGGTCGAGCGTATTGCCTGCCTTGTGAGTAGGGGGAAGGTGAGAGGGTGAGGTCAAAAGAGGAGAGGAGTGGAAAGAAGGAGGCAGAGAGGAAAGAGTCAAAGGTAGACGTGGGGAGGTTAAAGTCGCCCAGAACTGTGAGAGGTGAGCCGTCCTCAGGAAAGGAGCTTATCAAGGCATCAAGCTCATTGATGAACTCTCAGAGGGAACCTGGAGGGCGATAAATGATAAGGATGTTAAGCTTGAAAGGGCTAGTAACTGTGACAGCATGGAATTCAAAGGAGGCGATAGACAGATGGGTAAGGGGAGAAAGAGAGAATGACCACTTGGGAGAGATGAGGATCCCGGTGCCACCACCCCGCTGACCAGACGCTCTCGGGGTGTGCGAGAACACGTGGGCGGACGAAGAGAGAGCAGTAGGAGTAGCAGTGTTGTCTGTGGTGATCCATGTTTCCGTCAGGGCCAAGAAGTCGAGGGACTGGAGGGAGGCATAGGCTGAGATGAACTCTGCCTTGTTGACCGCAGATTGGCAGTTCCAGAGGCTACCGGAGACCTGGAACTCCACGTGGGTCGTGCGCGCTGGGACCACCAAAGTAGGGTGGCCGCGGCCACGCGGTGAGGAGCGTTTGTATGGTCTGTGCAGAGAGGAGAGAACAGGGATAAACCGACACATAGTTGACAGGCTACAGAAGAGGCTACGCTAATGTGTCAAGTAAAGAGGAAATGGTCATTGCAAAAACATACAGAGGGTGAACAAAAAAGCACACAAACAGGTGTACAAATACACACTCTCAAACAATGACCCGGTAAAGATCAAACTATCTACCCTGTTAGATACTGACACACATTTACTTTTTGGACATTCTCTCTGCCAACATAGAACCCAGCTAGCACATATGGTTCTGAGAACCATATGTTTCTTAGAGCTTGGTGAAAGTGTGGTTGTCATATGGTTATTTTGCATAAACCTTTCCACGTCTTTCTTGGAATGGTGCAGGATAGTTGCTTGACTTTGGAACATTCTTAGCACATTTAAGGAACTTAACTTTATTTTTTTTTGTATTTCTTTACTTTAACAGAACGTTTCCTAAAAGTTCAAAAATGTAATAAATAAGAACATTCTCCAACTGGCTTGACATTGGGAATTTTCGTAATCAGTTCATAGAACGATAAAAAAAACAACGTTCTTCTGTGGGAATTGTTGTACTTCATCATACCATTTCTTACAAGTACAGTCAAGGTTCTATTTAAAGCCATGTTCTAAAATTGTTCCAAGAACCTAAAGAAAAAAAAATATTCTGTAGGAATTTTAGTACTTTAGTATAACGTTTCCTACAGGTTTCCTGGTGAATCTATTAAAGTAACGTTCTCAAATTGTTCCAAGAATGTTAAGAAACAATGTTCTTGTGTGGGAGTTTCAGTGCTTCCACAGAACGTTCCACGCAAGTACACATATACAGTGCTTTCCGTTCTCGGAGCATAAAGAAAATTTTCCACAAAAGAAAATCAAAAAAACTTCAGTGTGGTTCAGAGAAACTACATTCTGTTCTCAGCATCAACAAAACTCTCTATCATCGATCTTGTTAAGTGTGTTCAGGTTTGTAGGCCATGCCCACTAATTAGCCACACCTGATATTGATGCCTGTTTCCTTTGAAATGGGGTCTGTTTGAATATACTAAAATAAACAGCTTTGTATGCGTAAAAAAACACAGCATGTTAGCTCCGTCCTGGTGGCCCCGTGGACCAATTCCAAGAAGAGAGAACAGAAGATTATAGGTTAAAATCTCACTGATGCCGTGTCACAATAAGAAAGAAATGTGTTTGCATGATTTATGCCTAGGAAATACATTTCCACGTGTTCTATCTGGGCTCTTATTGAAACATTCAGTGAAAGTATTAAGGAAGTTATTCAAAAACCTCCAAATAACCTAGAATTTCCATTCTCAGCGCATGAATAAAACCTTCCAAGAAAAAGTTCAGGGAACCAGACCAAAACGTCCCTGCAACCGAAAAATAAAAGGCAAATTCTCAGACCGTTAAGGAAACATATGGCTTCGTTCCCACAACTAATGTGAACCCGAAAATATAAGTTCCAACAACTTTCAAGGAACCAAATGTGATAGCTATTTAGCAAAACTGTGTAATCTGTCAAGCGACCTCCCTAAATGCATTGGTCCTTTGAGAGGTTATTCTCACCATTTTCACAAAAAAACATCACATGTGATTCTCCACTTTTCTGAGGTGTAAAATTGACCCTGATCCACACACACGAAGCGCTTCGCCCCGTAACGAAACAGTAGTCTCAATGTTTCAGTTTGTGGTAAATCTTGTATTTTTAACGTTTATGTGCAACGGGTCAAACAATTACCAGCGCATAAATACATAACCTGTCGTCACGCTGAGTTAAGGAACCAGCCGGGGGAACATGCAGGATGTTTTATGCCCTGTCAGGAGGCACACAGGCAGGCAGGGCAAACAGGGGAGTGGGCTGGGGCTGGGGGCTTGGCTGTTGCTGCCAACGAACCCTAAACTCAACCAATCACATATCGTACCGAGACTTAAACCAAACCCTAACCTTAACCAATTAGAATGACTTCCATAAACTTAACTGCTTCCCTTAGTTTCTTCCTTCTAGGCAGAGCTACCCTTAGAAGAAAAATGGAAAAAGGAATCCGGCTGGGGCTGGGATGATCTAGGTAGAGGTAAGTAGCCTACAGTGGAGAGAGAGATAGGGCTGTGTGATAGGGAAGGAAAATAGAGCTGTGTTTTCTGAAGCCTGTCTAGCTGCAGTTAAGATCAAAGAGAACCAGTCTGATAAGAGACACCACAGAGCACCTCCGGCTGGAACCTAAATACACATCATACATCCCAGGCCTGGGGAAAAGGAGAACACTGCTTTTCCCCCCTGATATATCAGCTTAGTGAGGAATGAGGATGGAGGAGAAGGGACAGTTAGTTTCTTATGCTACTGGGCACTACTAAAACTAAACATAGCTAAGGAGAGCTGATAGTCAAATCCAAGCTGCGTCTGAAATAGGTTACAGTACATCCAGGTGCAGGAAAGATTTTAAAAAAGATGAAATCAATTAAATAAAGAGTGAATTTCAAGAATTGACCACTGAATTGGCTCAAGATACCACTAAAATTAGACCACCCACCCCAGTGTTTCTGACCATAACCGCCTGGCCAACGTAACCGTCTGGCCAGAGTATACCCATTAGCAACCGGCTCTCCAGACCCAATTTGAGTGTGACCTTAGAGTTGGCATGGCCCACTTTAGTTTGTTACCGTTTATTCATCTAGGTGATATCTGAGATCAGGTCTGCGGCACCCTGCCACAGTCTACAAAAATATAAACGCAACATGCAACGATTTCACAGATTTTACTGAGTTACAGTTCATATAAGGATTTTAGTCAATTGAAATAAATGAATTAGGCCCTAATCTATGGATTTCACATGACTGGGCAGGGGTGCAGTCATGGGTGGGCCTCCGGGGATGTTTTTCAGTGGCAGGTACTGGGAGACTAGTCAGGATCGAGGCAAAGATGAACAGAGAAAAGTACAGAGAGATCCTTGATGAAAACCTGCTCCAGAGCACTGTGGAGCACTGTTTTAGGTTCACCTAAAAACAGGACAATGACCCTAAGCACACAGCCAAGACAATGCAGGAGTGGCTACGAGACAAGTCTCTGAATGTCCTTGAGGGGCCCACACAGAGCCTGGACTTGAACCCGATCAAACATCTCTGGAGATACCTGTGCAGCAACCCTCCCCATCAACCTTGACAGAGCTTGAGAGGATTTTTACATTTTTATTTAACTAGGCAAGTCAGTTAAGAACAAATTCTTATTTTACAATGACCGCCTGCAGAAGATCTGCAGGGAAGAATGGGGGAAATTCCCCAACTACAGATGTGGCAAGATTGTAGAGTCATACCCAAGAAGACTCGAGTCAGTAATTGCTGCCAAAGGTGCTTCAACCAAGTACTGAGTCAAGGGTCTGAATTAGGGAATTAGTGAATTAGGGATATCCAATATTTTCCTTGCCAAAAAAAGGACACCGTTACCGTTAACCGATATTAAAAATATTTGTGTCCTTTTAAGCATTCTAGTACAGTTAAATAGGTAACACACACACACCAAAATGTTATTTTGTTGGCATTTTCCATATGTCCTCATTATGTAAACCCTGTTTCTTGTCTGCATCGAAGTAGCGGCCCTTGTACCTAGCGTTGAGCATGGTGGCGACAGAGTAAAGAGGCTCAGAGAGAATTCCACCGATTCGCTTGTTCACAGCCTCTTGTAGAGTACTTTTGCAAGTTTTAACCCCACAGTATGTGTCGGCAGTTTTGTTGAGCAGGCTGTTTCAATGCCATGACAGAGGGTATCACTTCTGCTGCAGACACAGTTGAGCTTAATTCTCCAGTCAGTTGTTCGAATGGAGCTAGGAGTACTCATGTTTCAAAAATGTTCTCAAATGCCATTGAAATGGCAGCAGTGGTATGAGAACCAGCACATTCTTGAACATGCAATACGGCTTTCCTCAGTACGAAATCCTTGTCGACCCACTGTGCTGTCAGACTCAGTATGATCATGGGGCTGACATGGCTGGTCCAAATGTCAGTTGTGAAGCTAATAGCCGTGAAGCCCATAGCAAGTAGTGTTTCAACAATACTGTGTAACTCCGGTGGGGCAACATCTGAAAAAGAGTGCCTACTTGGTAGTGTGTACTGGTGCTCGACCAGTCAGCGAAGCCAACATTATCCACGACAGAGAACGGTTGATTGTCAAGGGCAATGAATTCCCTTATCTTGGCGTTCATGGATTTCAACCTTTGAGTTGTCTCGCTGAAATGTTCTTACTCTTTCAAATGACTGCTCAAATTGAACTTGTTTAGTTGCTGGAAGTGCGCGTGTTGTTCTGCTTTTGTTCTGTGTAGCGCTGTATTTTCCGTGGCGTCATTATGTCATCTACTTACGTTATATAGGTATGCACGGTGGCAGGGTAGCCTAGTGGTTAGAGTGGTGGACTGGCAACCGGAAGGTTGCCAGTTCAAACCCCTGAGCTGTCAAAGTACAAAATCTGTCATTCTGCTCCTGAACAGGCAGTTAACCCACTGTTCCTAGGCTGTCATTGAAAATAAGAATTTGTTCTTAACTGACTTGCCTAGTTAAAGAAAGGTAAAATATAGGTATGCACATCGGTTTTGCACATCTGCGTTAAACTAGACATCGGGCAATGCCGATATTGGCATTTTTAGCTAATATCGGCCGATTCAGATATGCTTACTGTGCATCCCTAGTCTGAATACTTATGTAAATGTATATTTATATACATATTTATATACATTTATATACATATATATATATATATATATATATATATATATATATATATATATATATATATATATATATATATATATATATATATTTTTTTTTTTTTTTATGTGCAAAATAATATAAAATCCTGTTTTTGCTTTGTCATTATTGGATATTGTGTGTAAGATTGATGAGGAGAAAAACAACAATTTAATACATTTTAGAATAAGGCAACACAAAATGTGGAAAAGGTCAAGTGGTCTGAGTACTTTCCAAATGCCCTGTATATTATATAAATGCACACACGCACATGCATGCAGACATATGCTCACACACACCACACATCCCCGGTCAGAGGCATTCAGGAAGCTTGAGGAGGATGTGAGGACAGGAGGGATGGGACAGTTCCCTTGTCACTCCTCAGCATTTGGGTTGGATTGATCTGTACTGCAGCATGTGTGTGTGTGTGTGTGTGTGTGTGTGTGTGTGTGTGTGTGTGTGTGTGTGTGTGTGTGTGTGTGTGTGTGTGTGTGTGTGTGTGTGTGTGTGTGTGTGTGTGTGTGTGTGTGTGTGTGTGTGTGTGTGTGTGTGTGTGTGTGTGTGTGTGTGTGTGTGTGTGTGTGTGTGTGTGTGTGTGTGTGTGTGTGTATTTTGGTTGGACTGATCTGGACTGAACTGGAATACTAACCTAGTCTTTCCATTCACCTCCCACAATAATCTCTTGGGCCACCCCAAGGACTGGACTCACACAAGCTCACCGGAACCACAGTGTCTAAAAATAACACACACATACTAACATACGCTCTAACATCACAATGGGTTGGCCTTTATACTAGCTATAGGAGACGACTTCTGAGTTCCTGTGTGTACTTGTTCGTGCCCGTTTTGCCTCCGTTTCCCTTTCCCCTAAGACTGAGCCACAGGAATCACACAAGAGGCAGCTTGACTCGTTCTGTGAATCCCCCTGACTCCACAACCGCATTAATTCAACTTTCCCCCCATCCTGTATTTAGTGCTGTGTGAAATACATAAACCAACCCTTTATGAAGGCGAAAGACTGACTTTGCTGTGTTATTAGAATTGACAGTGAGTTGTTGAATAATGTTATACATTTCTGTGGTTTCCGGGGCTGGCCCCTAAGATCAAACAGGAACATTAATTCAGTGTTTTCCAGAGTTTGGCCTCCCCAGCTGATATTTATCGCAACATGTCAATGAGCTCACTGTGTCTGTCTGGCACTGGCACACCCTCCTAAACCTTCCCCTTCCCCTTAGTGTTGAGGCCGGGGGATGGTGAACTGCATGGCGGTTCCTGTTGGGGCCAGTGCCTAGGATGTTCGACAGGAATACATGGAAAAAACAAACCCTGAGATAAAGCATTTGAACTGTGAATGGATAACACATGTGCCAGCATGTGTTTGTGTGTGTGTATGTAGCCAGGGTCTGGCCATTGGCATACCACACACCCCCGCCCAAAGAGTAAAAAAATAAAAAATGAAAAAAAGGCAATTTTTTTGCATTTCAGCAAATTAGCTGTAAAATGGAAAACATTTGGCTCATGGCAGAATAGCAGAAAATGTGCTTTAAAAATACTCAATTCTCTCAGCCACATTGCAAAATGTTTAGAATAGCATGAAATTATCTGTAAAACAAATAAAAAAGATAGCGTTATGTGTAGAAAAAGCAACATTCTCTCTTAGCCTCATGGACAAATGTGTAGGAATATCCCCAAAACAAATATATATATACAGTACCAGTCAAACGTTTTAACACACCTACTCATTCCAGGTTTTTCTTTATTTTTACTATTTTATACATTGTAGAATAATGGTGAACACATCAAAACTATGGAATCATGTAGTAACTAAAAAGTGTAAAAATTCAGTATATTTTATATTTGCGATTCTTCAAAGTAGCCAGCCTTTGCCTTAATGACAGCTTTGCACACTCTTGGCATTTTCTCAACCAGCTTCATGAGGTAGTCACCTGGAATGCATTTTAATTAACAGGTGTGCATTGTTGAAAGTTAATTTGTGGAATTCCTTTCCTTCTTAATATGTTTGAGCCAATCAGTTGTGTTGTGACAAGGTAGGGGTGGTATACAGAAGATAGCCCTATTTGGTAAAAGACCAAGTCAATATTATGGCAAGGACAGCTCAAATAAGCAAAGAGAAATGACAGTCCATCATTACTTTAAGACATGAAGGTCAGTCAATCCGGAAAATATCAAGAACTTTGACATTTTCTTCAAGTGCAGTCGCAAAAATCATCAAGCACTACGATGAAACTGGCTCTCATGAGGACCGCCACAGGAAAGGAGGACCCAGACTTACTTCTACTGCAGAGGATAAGTTCATTAGAGTTAGCAGCCTCAGAAGTTTCAGCCCAAATAAATGCTTCACAGAGTTCAAGTAACAGACACATCTCAACATCAACTGTTCAGAGGAGACTGTGTGAGTCAGGCCTTCCTGGTCAAATTGCTGCAAAGAAACCACTACTAACGGACACCAGTAAGAAGAAGAGACTTGCTTGGGCCAAGAAACACGAGCAATGGACATTAGACTGATGGAAATCTGTCCTTTGTTCTGGTGAACCCAAATTTGAGATTTTTGGCTCCAACCGCCATGTCTTTGTGAGATTCATAGTAGGTGAACGGATGATATCCGCATGTGTGGTTCCCACCGTGAAGCATGGAGGAGGAGGTGTGATGGTGTGGGGATGCTTTGCTGGTGGCACTTTCTGCGATTTATTTAGAATTCAAGGCACACTTAACCAGCATGAATACCACAGCATTCTGCAGCGATTCGCCATTCCATCTGATTTGCGCTTAGTGGGACTATCATTTGTTTTTCAACAGGACAATGACCCAACACATCCAGGCTGTGTAAGAGCTATTTGACCAAGAAGGAGAGTGATGGAGTGCTGCATCAGATGACCTGGCCTCCACAATCACCTGACCTCAACCCAAGTGAGATGGTTTGGGTTGAGTTGGACCGCAGAGTGAAGGAAATGCAGCCAACAAGTGCTCAGCATACAGTTGAAGTTGAAAGTTTACATACACTTAGATTGGAGTTATTAAAACTCCTTGTTCAACCACTCCACAAATGTCTTGTTAAGAAACTATAGTTTTGGCAAGTCGGTTAGGACATTTACTTTGTGCATGACACAAGTAGTTTTCAAACAATTGTTTACAGACAGATTATTTCCCTTATAATTCACTGTATCACAATTCCAGTGGGTCAGATGTTTACATACACTAAGTTGACTGTGCCTGTTAACAGCTTGGTAATGTCCAGAAAATTATGTCATGGCTTGAGAAGCTTCTGATAGGCTAATTGACATAATTTGAGTCAATTGGGGGTGTACCTGTGGATGTATTTCAAGGCCTACCTTCAAAGTCAGTGCATCTTTGCTTGACATCATGGGAAAATCAAAAGAAATCAGCCAAGACCTCAGATAGAATTTGTAGACCTTCTCAAGTCTGGTTCATCCTTGGGAGGAATTTTCAAACGCCTGAAGGTACCACGTTCATCTGTACAAACAATAGTACGCAAGTATTCACACCGTGGGACCATGCACTCGTCATACGGCTCAGGAAGGAGACGCGTTCTGTCTCCTAGAGATGAACATACTTTGGTGCGAAAAGTGCAAATTAATCCCAGAACAACAGCAAAGGACCTTGTGAAGATGCTGGAGGAAACGGGTACAAAAGTATTTATATCCACAGTATAACGAGTCCTATATCGACATAACCTGAAAGGCCGCTCAGCAAGGAAAAAGCCACTGTTCCAAAACCGCCATAAACAAGCCAGACTACGGTTTGCAACTGCACATGGGGACAAAGATCATACTTTTTGGAGAAATGTCCTTTGGTCTGATGAAACAAAAATAGAACTGTTTGGCAGTAATGACCCTCTTTATGTTCGGAGGATAAAGGGGGAGGCTTGCAAGCCAAAGAATACTATCTCAATCGTGAAGCATGGGGATGGCAACATCATGTTGTTGGTGCATTGCTGCTGGAGGTACTGGTGCACTTCAAAAAATAGATGGCTTCATGAGGTAGGAAAATGATGTGGATATTATGGCAAAAAATGGCATAAGGACAACAAAGTCAAGGTATTAGAGTGGCCATCACAAAGCCCTGACCTCAATCCTATAGAAAATTTGTGGGCAGAACTGAAAAAGCGTGTGCGGGCACAGAGGCCTACAAACCTGACTCAGTTACACCAGCTCTGTCAGGAGGAAAGGGCCAAAATTCACCCAATTTATTGTGGGAGCTTGTGGACGGCTACCCGAAAAGTTTGACCAAAGTTAAACAATTTAAAGGCAATGCTACCAGATACAAATTGAATGTATGTAAACTTCTGTGATGAAAGAAATAAAATCTGAAATAGATCATTCTCTCTACTATTATTCTGACATTACACATTCTTAAAATAAATAACTGACCTCTAAAACTTTATTGGTTACTTCATGATTCCATGTGTTATTTTGTAGTTTTGATGTCTTCACTATTATTCTTCAATGTATAAAATAGTAAAAACAAAGATAAACCCTTGAATGAGTAGGTGTCCAAACGTATTACTGGTACTGTATATATATATGTATATACTTTTATACTTGACTTTTCCCACATTTTGTTAGGGTACAGCCTTATTGGAAGGTGAACCTTCACCCCAGTCTGAGGTAGGTTTCCTCCAGACGTGACGCTTGGCATTCAGATCAAAGAGTTCAGTCTTGGATTCATCAGACCAGAGAATCTTGTTTCACATTGTATGAGTCCTTTAGGTTCCTTTTGGCAAACTCGAAGTGGGCTGTCATGTGCCTTTTACGGAAGAGTGGCTTCTGTCTGGCCACTCTGCCATAATGGCCAGATTGGTGGTGCTGTAGAGATGGTTGTCCTTCTGGAAGGTTCTCCCATCTCCACCGAGGAACTCTGGAGCTCTGCCAGAGTGACCATCGGGTTCTTGGTCACCTCCCTGACCAAGGCCCTTCTCGGCCGATTGCTAAGGCTCTAATCACAGCCAAAGGTGCTTCAGCAAAGAACTGAGAAAAGGGTCTGAATTCTTATGTAAAATGTCTAAAGACCTGTTTTTGCATTTTAATTTTGCATAGATTGATTAAAAAAAGTATATATATATATATATATCCATTTTATAAAAAGGCTGTAAGGTAACAAAATTTGAAAAAAGTCAAGGGGTCTGACTACTTTACAAATGCACTGTGAGATGTGTGTGTGTGTATATATATATATATATATATATATATATATATATATATATATATATATATATATATATATATACATAGCCAAAATTATGTGGGTTGGTCCCCCCTCTATATATATATATATGTTTCTTTTGCCGGGGGTTGGGACCCTTGCTCAGACCTTGCAGGGGTCCCCGCAAAACTGGAGTAGGCCACTGTGACCGGCCCAGTCAGTGGAGCCATTGTGTGGACAGAGAGGAGAGAGGCAGGGAGGAGAGCTATAGCAGGACATTAATCCCGGCCTCAACACACACACACACACACACACAGGGCCTGGGTTGTCTGTGTCTATAAATGGATGAGAATAGGACACAGTTCTCACTGTGTGTGTGTTTAAAGAAGAGACAGAGTGAATAGAAGACAGTCCTCACTGTGTACGTGTGTGTTTAGAAGGAGAGAGTGAATGAGGGACAGACAGCCTCCATTGTCCACTGTGTGTGTTTGAACAGTATGACCTTCCCCATGTCTATAGAAGAGAGGAAACAAAAGAGAGAAAAGGGCAGTTGTGAACGATTCCAACACAAAAAGACACAGAGCTAAATGTGGCTCACTGTCACCCCTGGGTCTGCGAGAGGAAGGGTGAGAAGAGTGAGGGTTTGTCTGTGGTAGAGCAGTGTCTGTTGGGATAGGAGGTTCCATTGACTGTGAGGAGAGGAGGATGAGGAAGAGACTGTGGAACCTCTGTGGTTACACAATGTTCCGGAACTCGCGCACCACCCGCACCCCACCACCGGGATTCCATCGTCAGATGAGACCTATATGGAAAATGACTGCATTAATTAAAACCTCTACAGGCAGGTGGTACACAGGTCAGCCAAGGGACCCAGAGAGCAGAGAGATGTCTCTCATTCCTTCACTGACAATAGACTATTAATTCTGACAATCCCGCTTATGGCCACCACATGAGTAAGGTCATTTGAATAATAATTGCCATCTGAAATTCAGTGCTCGCGTGCGATTCATTCAAAAAGTCTTGATGAGGGTTCAAAGAAAAAAAAGAGGCCATAAATAATAAAAAATAAATAAATATATGTCTTGCAGTCTGGGGTACACAACACGACACGAAAACATTCACTTCAAATAGTAGCTCATCCTGGTCGGCTGTAAATTGAAAATGACAACATTAACCCAGTGTCATCAACATAAAAGCACAGAGTCGAAATTGAGTTGAAATTCCGTATACAATCATTGCTTTATATGTTTATCATTTCCCCACCAGAGTAAAACAACACAAAGCCTGACAGATAATTCCACTTCATTTTTTATTTCCTCCTTTTCTTCTTCTGTTGGTTATTTTGTGTTTCTTTTCTTCAGAAGGGAAGGATGATGCCATGCTGAGAGAGAGAGAGAGAGAGTGTGTGTGTGTGTGTGTGTGTGTGTGTGTGTGTGTGTGTGTGTGTGTGTGTGTGTGTGTGTGTGTGTGTGTGTGTGTGTGTGTGTGTGTGTGTGTGTGCGTGCGTGCGTGCGTGCGTGCGTGCGTGCGTGCGTGCGTGCGTGCGTGCGTGTGTGTGTGTGTGTGTGTGTGTGTGTGTGTGTGTGCGTGCGTGCGTGCGTGCGTGTGTGTGTGTGTGTGTGTGTGTGTGTTTCCATGCTCAGTCTGGTCTCTTCAGGGGTAGAGGAAAGGTGGCTGGAGTGGTGGGTCCATGGTAAGACATGGGACCATGAGAAGAGGAATCAACATGGTTATAGGGTGGGACACTAGGGCACTGGGACTTTGAGAATGAGACAATGGTTTCAGATGAAGAGATACTATTTCAACGATATAGTTATTGTCTGCATATTTTTCTCAAGTCCTATTTTGTGTTTACAACAGCATGGATTAATTACCAAATGTCCCTACCATACTATACTAGTTGTTGAAGAAAAGTTACATTCCCTTTCACAGAAGTATATGAATACATTTCAAAAAGGGGCCAAGAGTTTTCTGGTCAGGCCCTAAACTTGAGGTGAACTTTAATTTCAGTGTTGGCATGTCATATGTCCATAGGCCTCCTGTTATACCGTGTGCAAGTGATGTGTTCTTACGTCATACTTCCATGTTCATGTCCCTGGTCTTTTGAATGGGTTTCAAGATTATATCATGAAATTCATGAAAATGCAGTCATATAAGATATATATACAATTATATTTGTGTTTGTGGATTAATTTATTTCTGCCAGATGCCTTTCATGGCAAGGCTGCACTAAAGACAATTGCACTACATTTTCAAGTTGAAGTCCATTCAAAAAGCCTGCAAAAATGTTGAACTACAAGGCTGCTTGCCGCATCACTTATATGGCTTATTATCCCTCTAGTGGTCACAGAGAGAATTTCACTACTGACACAGGTAGTATTTTTTAAGAGGGTGTTGATTTTTCTGAAGTGAGAGGAGAGTGAGTCATGCTGGCACTGACCGCCTGCCTTTCAGAATCAGGAAGGAGGGCTATAGTGTGTGTGTGTGTGTGTGTGTGTGTGTGTGTGTGTGTGTGTGTGTGTGTGTGTGTGTGTGTGTGTGTGTGTGTGTGTGTGTGTGTGTGTGTGTGTGTGTGTGTGTGTGTGTGTGTGTGTGTGTGTGTGTGTGTGTGTGTGTGTGTGTGTGTGTGTGTGTGTGTGTGTGTGTGTGTGTGTGTGTGTGTGTGTGTGTGTGTGTGTGTGTGTGTGTGTGTGTGTGTGTGTGTGTGTGTGTGTGTGTGTGTGTGTGTGTGTGTGTGTGTGTGTGTGTGAGGGCTATAACTATGTGAGAGACACCACCACCCCCTGAGTCAGGCCCTGAGCTTTACTGTTATTCTGCTCTACTAGGAAGAATTAGGGAATTTAGGGTCTATGTTTTTCCTGCAACACGGGTTAGAAAATCAGACATTCTCTGTGTACTTAGGCTAAGCCCTCCTCGGTCATGCTAGGCACTATTCATTTATAACAGTGGGCAGGGAAAGCATCGCGAGGTGTTTATACGTTACAGCAGAAAGGAATAACATAAATCCCTGTGTAAACGTAATCCGTCTGTGATTGTAAACAGTCTGTCACAGTAATGGTTTAGGAAACAAATGAGGACCTCATGGTGGGGCCTCCAGTAAAAGCCCCACCCCCCCTCCCAGCCTCTACCCCTTCACCCCAGTGCCCCCCACCCTCTCCGGGGCCTCGAAGCTGAGCCTTGGCTTGGGAGAGGAAGGGGAGCAAGGGAATTCCTGGTCCCGGATCCTCTTGCCTCTTTTCTACTTTGGAGGAGCAGTCCGTGCGTCAGGGGGAGACACATTTCACAGGAATTTCTTTAGGACATCGCAGACAACAATAACACAAATCTGTTAAGTGAAGTGGTATTTTTTAAACATTTTCTACTTCTTCTCCAAAATCAGGGGCAGTGGCATGGTGAGCAATGCAGTCCCCCCTCCTCCTATCTCAGGCCAGGATAGGGAGGGAAGAGGACGACTGAGGGGGAGAGGAGGGGTGAGGACCCCCTGACTCCAAAGTGATCTAAGCCAGGAGGGGAGAGGGGTGAGGAGGCGAGAGAGGGGCGAGGAGGGGAAAGGGGAGAGAGGAGAGGAGGGGTGAGAAGCCCCTGACTGACTCCAAAGTAATCCAACAGGAAGCAGAGGAGGCTACCCAGAAACCCCAGTGGCATGGCCTCCCTAACGTGACAGAGCCACTATTCATATTCCAGGAAGAAAGAAATTAAAACTACATCAACAATATCAGATGCAGAGAGAAAGAGAGAATGAGAGGGAGGCGGCGGGAGAGAGGGGGGGATAGAGAGAGTGTATGTGTGAGAGAGAAAGAGAGAAAGAATAATGCCTTTCCTCCCCTGGTTTCCAACTGATGTTGTTTTAATGGTGTGTGAAGAGAGGGGGGTGAGAGTGAGGGGGAGGTAGACTTTGAACATAACTTATTTGCTTGTAATATCACCCCCTCCCTTTGTCTCCACTCTCTCTCCCTCTCTTTCTCAGTGCTTGAATGCAAAAAGGCTAAAAAGAAAACAAATACACTGCATAAAATAACTTTGACTATTGCTTCTCTTATCTTTTAGAAAAAGTTTAATCAAGTAAATATATACTCTGTTTTTGGCCATAAACCATTCTCTTGAAACTCTGGCGCCACAACAACACAAACATGGTTGTTGTCGTTACAAACATCAGTCTCTCTGATCTCCTCATCTTCCTGTTGTACACAGAACAGAAGTAGCAGTGAACAATAGCTGGCTAACCAGAGGTGGTGGGAGGGAGAGAGGGTGAGGCTAGAATCAGTTAGGATGTACTGCCTGCTGTCCTCTCCCACACACATTCCAGCCAGCCTGTGTGTCTAGTTAAGAGCAGATAAACTATTTAGTGCATTACTTTTGAACAGGGCCCATAGGGTCAAAAGTATTGCACTATATAGGGAAAAGGGTCCTCTTCCCTCTGACCATCGAGTAATACACTCTATATACAAAAGTATGTGGACACCCCTTCAAATGAGTGGATTTGGCTATTTCAGCCACACTCGTTGCTGACAGGTGTATAAAATCGATCACACAGCCATGCAATCTCCACAGACAAACATTGGCAGTAGAATGCCCCTACTGAAGAGCTCAGTGACTTTTAACGTGGCACCATCATAGGATGCCACCTTTCCAACAAGTCAGTTTGTCAAATTTCTGCCCTGCTAGAGCTGCCCCGGTCAACTGTAAGTGCTGTTATTGTGAAGTGGAAATGTCTAGGAGCAACAACGGCTCAGCCGAGAAGTGGTAGGCCACACAAACTCACAGAACGGGACTGCCGAGTGCTGAAGTGCGTAGAGCATAAAAATCATCTGGCCTCTGTTGCAACACTCACTACCGAGTTCCAAACGGTCTCTGGAAGCAACATCAGCACAATAACTGTTTGTTGGGAGCTTCATGAAATGGGTCACCCTGGCCGAGCAGAGAGAGAGAGAGAGAGAGAGAGAGAGAGAGAGAGAGAGAGAGAGAGAGAGAGAGAGAGAGAGAGAGAGAGAGAGAGAGAGAGAGAGAGAGAGAGAGAGAGAGAGAGAGAGAGAGAGAGCAACACTCTGTATAGCCAACTGCCGGCACACATAAGCCTAAGATCACCATGCGCGATGCCAAGCATCAGCTGGAGTGGTGAAAAGTTCGCCGCTATCAGACTCTGGAGCAGTGGAAACGCTTGATCTGGTGTGATGAATCATGCTTCACTCTCTGGCAATCCGACGGAAGAATCTGGGTTTGGTGGATGCCAGGAGCCACCTACCCCAATGCTTAGTGCAAACTGTAAAGTTTGGTGGAGAAGAAATAATGGTCTAGGGCTGTTTAAAAATATATATATAACTTAACACTACAGCATACAATGACATTCTATTCCAACTTTGTGGAACAGGTAAGGGAAGGCCCTTTCCTGTTTCAACTTGACAATGTCCCCATGCACAAAACGATGTCAAAGCAGAAATCGTTTGTCGAGATTGGTGTGGAAGAACTTGACTGGCCTACACAGAGCATTGACCTCAACCCCATCGAACACTTTTGGGATGAATTGGAACACCAACTGTGAGCCAGGCCTTATCGCCCAACATCAGTGCCTGACCTCACTAATGCTCTTGTGGCTGAATGTTCCAACATCTAGTGGAAGCCTTTCCAGAAGAGTGGAGGCTGCTATATGGCAAAGGGGGGACCGACTCCATATTAATGCCCATGATTATAGATTGAGATGTTTGACGTGCAGGTGTCCACATATTTTTGGTCATGTAGTGTATGTCAGGGGTAGAGAAAACAGGCCGGACAGACAGGCCTGAGAGTGACAGAGAGAGAGAGAGAG
Organism: Oncorhynchus gorbuscha; assembly: GCF_021184085.1. Lineage (NCBI taxonomy): Eukaryota > Metazoa > Chordata > Actinopteri > Salmoniformes > Salmonidae > Oncorhynchus > Oncorhynchus gorbuscha. The sequence goes on from NW_025744671.1 coordinate 195,488, forward strand.
AGAGAGAGAGAGAGAGAGAGAGAGAGAGAGAGAGAGAGAGAGAGAGAGAGAGAGAGAGAGAGAGAGAGAGAGAGAGAGAGAGAGAGAGAGAGAGAGAGAGAGAGAGAGAGAGAGAAACACTGTATAGCCAACTGCCGGCACACACAGTGACACACACACACTCTCACACGTACACACACACAGGGAGGGAGAGAGAAGAGAGGTCAAAGGTAACACAGACTACTGACATAAATCTTCCTCTTCTTCCTCTTCCTCCTCCACAAAGTTGACTTCTGTCTTCCTGCTACGGTTGTGTCTACACAGTTCCCTGTTGAGTGTTCCAAAGGTACTTTAACATGGGAGTCTTGGACCAATAAAAATTGTGTTGGCCTCACCCTGCAAACAGACTGAAGTTGAGGAAAGGAATGAGAATGTCGGGGCTTCGTGTGTGCGATTAAAGTGGCCGGTTCAGACATAGGCTGAGAGAGAGGGGGACAGAATAAGAGGCTACTACATCCCGCTGGGAAGCAGGGGAGGTAAAGATAGAAGGAGGGAGTTAAACCAAGGGAGGATGGGAGGATAGAGAGAGGGGCGTGGGGGCGGTTAGCAGCGGGCAGTCCAGAGGACAATGTGCACACCATAAGTGTTTGGTGCCTCGTTTCAAGTGAACACTTGGCACTCTGAAAGGGATGAAAAAGAACCCACCTCACATCTGAATGCTCATTTCCCTGCCTTCCAGCCCTCTGGGCTTCTCTCAGTGAACACTACATTCCTAATGACCATGTAATACAACGCCTAATAGTGTTTCATTATGTCAGTGTTAGAGAATTAAGTGAAGCGAATTCTATGCCACCTTAGGAACTTTTACCATACATACAATGTAAATAGTACACAAATCTACTTCTCTTTCAATTAAATTCAAATTAGAAACTGTACTTTCAATGCCAAAGGGCCAATAAGCACCAGCAGATGAAGGTAAACGTGAATTTAAGGAATAAATAGAGAATTGGAATAGTCTATTTTGACTCCTTATTCTCCCTCCTTCTCTCTCTTCTCTCTCTTCTCTCTCTTCTCTTTCCCACTCTATTCCCTGGGCCTCAGCCTCAGTGTGCATCCCAAATTCTCTTTTAACCAGGGGTCCTCATGGTTCTGGTCAAAACTAGAGCACTATGTAGGAAATAGAGAGCCATTTGTGACCACTGGCGATTTCACCATGGAAATAGTTTTTGGGAGATGCATGCCAGCAAAGCCACTACACAACACTAAACAATATATTAATTTCACTATAACGGTGACAAACAGTGCCCACAAACTCTTAGGGCCTACATAAAGCTGTCCCAACAGCAGAGCATCTTTTCAGCACCACGGAGTGAATCTATTACCACCGCTACACCTGGCATTCAGCTGAGTCTGGCAGCGAAACAGGTCATTCAGCCACCTTTACCACCTTTTTAAAAAACAGAGCTGATATGGCTGACTTGCTTAAACAAATGTGGTTTCTACTAACATTTGAGATGTACAAACTATCGCATAAGGGAACTATTAGCGGATAAGAGGCAATCTGTATTTTCGATTAAGACATTAATTAATGAGCGAGCTCAGACAGGCGTAGTCAAAATAACTCTTTTTTCAGCACTTTTGAAATGCACAGTGACAGAATTCAGAACATGGGCCATTCTTACTGCATTCTCCCTGTCCACCAAGTCAAAACTGTAGGATAAATAAAGGGAGCATACAAGCAGACAATGAAAGCTCTTACAATATTCACTGTGATCCTCCTTGTGGCCATATTTTGGCATGAAACTTTGTCATCAAGTCTGTCATTCTCTGGATTACTGGTGCATTCAAGACAACTGGGAACTCAGAAAAAAACAAGGTTGAATCATGACATCAGTGATCTTCAGGTCGGAGCTCTAGAAAGAGGCCCGAGTTTCCGACTACAAAATGTATTTTCCCAGTTGTCTTGAACTCACTAAAGTCTGAGATTCCAGTTTCCAGTTGTTTTGAACATGGCAGAAGTCATGATGACTTGACATCATGGCCAATGTATTCAACCTTTCCTGGCCCACGGTGTTGTGCTTTTCCTTTTAAGCTTGGAAAAGAGACAGTTAAACCCAGCCTTGGACCACACACCCACTCCACCGAATAGCAGGCAGGGGAAGCAAAATAGGGATTGCTTTGCAACACTTCAAGCTATCCACTGATTCCTTACAAACAACTCATTGTTAAATTTGTGATTTCCAACTTTTTGTGTAATGTTCATGTCCAATGGCCAATGAACACTGTTTGGCCCTGTCCGGGGGTGTCCTCGGATGGGGCCACAGTGTCTCCTGACCCCTCCTGTCTCAGCCTCCAGTATTTATGCTGCAGTAGTTTATGTGTGTCGGGGGGCTAGGGTCAGTTTGTTTATCTGGAGTACTTCTCCTGTCCTATTCGGTGTCCTGTGTAAATCTAAGTGTGCGTTCTCTAATTCTCTCCTTCTCTCTTTCTTTCTCTCTCTCGGAGGACCTGAGCCCTAGAACCATGCCCCAGGACTACCTGACATGATGACTCCTTGCTGTCCCCAGTCCACCTGGCCATGCTGCTGCTCCAGTTTCAACTGGCCTGGGCCCTAGGAACATGTCCCAGGACTACCTGACATGAGGACTCCTTGCTGTCCCCAGTCCACCTGGCCATGCTCCTGCTCCAGTTTCAACTGTTCTGCCTTACTATTATTCAACCATGCTGGTCATTTATGAACATTTGAACATCTTGGCCACGTTCTGTTATAATCTCCACCTGGCACAGCCAGAAGAGGACTGGCCACCCCACATATGCTCTCTCTAATTCTCTCTTTCTTTCTCTCGGAGGACCTGAGCCCTAGGACCGTGCCCCAGGACTACCTGACATGATGGCTCCTTGCTGTCCCCAGTCCATCTGACTGTGCTGCTGCTCCAGTTTCAACTGTTCTGCCTTATTATTATTTGACCATGCTGGTCATTTATGAACATTTGAACATCTTGGTCATGTTCTGTTATAATCTACCCGGCACAGCCAGAAGAGGACTGGCCACCCCAATAGCCCGGTTCCTCTCTAGGTTTCTTCCTAGGTTTTGGCCTTTCTAGGGAGTTTTTCCTAGCCACCGTGCTTTTACACCTGCATTGTTTGCTGTTTGGGGTTTTAGGCTGGGTTTCTGTACAGCACTTTGAGATATCAGCTGATGTACGAAGGGCTATATAAATAAATTTGATTTGATTTGATTTGATTTGAGTTGATATGTTTTATCTATAATTTCTCTCCCTGTAGGTTTTGCAGTGATGTCCCCATGAGTGGCAGAACACTGAGCCAATCACGGAACAACTAGAGAAGATTACCAACCCCTATCCTCTGTTTTTTTCCGCTGTGTGCCCCTCCACCACAGAAAGCACGGAGTTGGGCTGAAATACCTACATTTTGGAACTGCCTTACTCAAGAAACCAACCATGTTTGTATGCAGCTTTATTAACTCAGTGACAATGTTTTGTACATTGTTTGCAAACTGATATGTGACACGTATTAATGCCAAAATAACATGGAAAGCAGGCAACCAAAAAAATAACTGTTTGCAACGCAGCCTAAGTGGGATAAATCAGGGTTGAAGCCACAGAATGTGTTTCCTCCCGTTAATTAAGATTTAGTGCCTCTATTAACAACACTTGCCGGTGCTCTGTTTGTGTGTGTGTGTGTGTGTGTGTGTGTGTGTGTGTGTGTGTGTGTGTGTGTGTGTGTGTGTGTGTGTGTGTGTGTGTGTGTGTGTGTGTGTGTGTGTGTGTGTGTGTGTGTGTGTGTGTGTGTGTGTGCGTGCGTGCGTGCGTGCGTGCGTGCGTGCGTGCGTGCGTGCGTGCGTGTGTGCGTGCGTGTGTGCGTGCGTGCATGTGTGTGTGTGTCAAAGCTCCAGATACACCATGCCAAGTACTCTGGAATAGGGATTAGAAGATTAAGGAGACAGTGAAATAATGAAATAACTTCTGCCAAGTTCTGTTAACTACAATCCACACATTTTTCACTCAATGTGCTCCTATTTCCCCAGTATAGACATGACCACGACCACTCTGTTCTGTGTATTGGATATCGTGATTTTACCTGGTTTGCGCTGTAGGTTTTCATGGGAGGAAAAAGTGGGGTTTGCTTCGTGAGTGCTGTGTTTCAGAGACAGGAGTGTGAGAAAGTCATGTTAACCATGCTCAACGTGAGACAAATGGCCCTGCTCAAAAGTAGTTGGAAAACCGGGACATGTTTGGAAAGTTGCAGGACTTTTGCAACCCTAAGACACCCCCACGGGGTTGGTTCTGGATATGTTGTTTTAACTACACAGGGTCATAGACTTCGCGGCGCTTTCTTTAGCCTTTCAAACAGCCAGGATGTTGAGGGACTAAGTCGGCATCCCAAAATGGCCCCCTATCCCCTATATATTGCATTACTTTTGTATGGGCCCTAGTCAAAACCAGTTCATTAATAGGGAACAGGGGGCCATTTCGGAGGCATCCCACTACAGTCCGACCACTGGCTATCAGCTTGTTTCATTTGAGTGTTTGTTTTACAGTAGTTCTATGTGTATCAAGTTATTGCCTATCACAATCAAATTATGTTCACACACACACACACACACACACACACACACACACACACACACACACACACACACACACACACACACACACACACACACACACACACACACACACACACACACACACACACACACACACACACACACACAGATAAGTACAAAGACTTAGGTCCACATTTTCAAGGGGGTCTCCCTTTGGGGAAGAGAGGTGCTTTCACTGAGGCTGGAGCAGAGATTACGACCCTTATCTTTACTGCAAGACTGGGAAACATACAGAACAGCAACACAAACAGCGCGTGAAGCAGCAGAACTGTGTAATGTGATAGCAGGCTACTGATGGAATCTATAGGTAGGGTAGTGGAGTGGAGAGGTCCTGTGTAGGTACTCAACAGAAAGAGCCTACAGTGAAAACAGCATTAAAATACCTCAACTTCTGATTGATCATATTTAAAGTTCTTCATAATATCACTCAGACAGTATGTTGTGGTGAAGGTATTAGACAGACGTTAGGCAGACATTTATATCATAAATTCAACTGACATTGGGAGCACTAAACATGTAACATTCAGCCTGCATCCCAAATAGCACCCCGTTCCCTACATACTGTAGCTACATGTGCACTATGGGCCCTGATCAAAAGTTGTGCACTATATAGGGAATAGGCTGCTATTTTGGATGCAGATTTACATTTGATACAATCTCACTTGCCCCTAAAGAATGTTATTTCACAAAAGCCTGTAGAGGTCCTGTCCAGTAGAACTCGCGCTCATATCAAACATCCACCGCCTTTCAATCTTTCACTGAATAACACAAACTGCAAAAGATGGAGATTTTAGATATTACTGCTGCGGCCAACAAAGGACTTATTATTGCAAATGTTTATTGGTGATAAACACATCTGGAAACAGTTATCACCTCACTACCATGGTGGCAAACATTCACCACCCACCCAGTCCCTGTCAAAGTGCTTCCATACTCAGATACTCTCTGATTCAGAGGGGTTGGGTTAAATGTGGGAGACACATTTCAGTTGAATGCATTCAGTTGTGCAACTGACGAGGTACCCTCCTTCTCAATATGTTTTACTCCATGTCATTATAATGCCATTGCCAATGGCAATACAGTAGCCTACTGTACACAGTATAAGCTGGAGAGAAAACTGAACTAGCTCCTTCTGGCTGAAGAGAACCCATGCTTCCCAAATGAAACCCTATTCCCTTTATAGTGTACTGCATTTGACCAGGGCTCTGGGGTGCCATTTGGGATGCATTCTGAGTGTCCTCAAGAAGCACCTCAGGTAGGAACAGGCAGAAATTCTAAACTGGAAAAAACCACTGGTGGTGAGCTCTGGTGAAATGAAGCTACTCTGACTGGGATGTTGTTTTGCCACAGACAAAATCAGCTTGTTTTTCTTATTGAGAAGTTCAGATTCTGGAGGCCATTTTGCACCCAAGGGAGAAGGTTCTTCTCCAAAATAATTATTTCAGAACTCAACGTCAACTAAACAGAATTTGGGATGCGAGGTAACTTGATAAACACAGAAGTAAAACAAACATTGAAATGAAATGAAATGAAATAGAGAGAGTGAATTGGGGTGACCTGGCAGTCTCAGTGTCTCCAACCCACAGTTGTTTGTGTCATACTGAGATCCCAATCAAATTGCAGATCCATAGAGAAAGGCTTGATGAAGACTCGGCCAGAAGCAGTAGAGCTTCGTCCCAAATGGCACCCTATACCCTATGGGCCCTGGTCAAAAGTTGTGCACTACATGGGAATAGGGTGCCATTTGGTACACACATTTTATAGGAACAACTTGTGTTCTTCAGATTGTTTGATGTTGGCCAGGCCAGGCTGTCTCTAGCCTATCTGTGCCCCCGGGCATCCCTCTCTCCCCATAGATCCTCAGCCAGGACTGTCCAGGCTTTGCAAGGAAGCCTAGGGGAAAGGCACCTCAGAGAATATGTATCATGTTCCTGCTCCAAGTCAAACTGAAGGGCCTCAGCCCTCATCTCAGTTCGGCCCAGCAGAGGGCAAAACAAACAGGCAAACAACGTCAGGGTGACACCACAGCCAAATAAAACAAAGATAATATGCAGGGGCACGGAGGGATGCACACACTCATACACCCACACATACCAGCAAACACACAAATAAATACACACAGCCCACAGACCAAACCAATTTTAGGAGGAAAAATAAACAGAATATGAGTGACTCCCGAGTCATGCATATACATAAACAGTGATAATGTATGTATGGCAAACACCGGGGGAATGACTCACACTCACCCACAGCTGACTCAGGTTGTGTCACTAATGGCACCCTTTGCCTGGTGCATTGCTTTTGACCGGGGCCATAGGGCTCTAGTCAAAAGTAGGGCATTAAATAGGGAATAGGGTGCCATTTGGGACACAACTCATAGAGTGGCAGTCTCTATTCAAGTCAGGAGTGCTCCATCATCACATGCAAATATGCATCAGAACAGGAGCCCTCTCCTCAGCCCCCCCTGACAAAGCTTTGTCTGTACGGCCGTAGTTCTCTCTTGAGTCCAAAGTGTCACCCTATTTCCTACATAGTGCACTACGTTTGAGGTCACTACATAGAGAATAGGGTGCCATTTGGGACCTAACCCGAGTCAGAAGCACCAGCTGGGGCAGACTCCAGAACTTTATGACTGGAGTGTATTCTGTATTTGCCAATGGATGACATTTGACGAGCCGTTTACACGACAGACTACAATGAAGAAGCCTCTTTCCTCTCAGTGCTTCTCTTATGGGATGTGACCTGTGGCACCTGGCACATTGACATTGGTAGGTTTTTAGGGTAGTGGCTTCAGACCACTTCTGTGTCGTGTATTGTAAATGAGGCTACGTATGAGGCTACGTCCAAAACGGCACCCGTTCCCTATTTAGTGCACTACTTTTGACTAGGGCACAAAGGGCTCTGGTGAAAACCAAAGTAGTGCACTATATAGGGAATACTGTAGGGTGCCATGTGGGACACAGCCATAGACTCTCAATGGGCCTGTCAGTTTGAAAAGCCTCGGCCAGAAATGACCGATTTCTGTTTTTGCAAACATTGAAATTACTCTTTCTTTTTTATTTTTTTCCCCTACGGCCAAACTGTTGTGTGAAGAAAGCAACCATATTGCCATTGCAGGCACCAGCGTTTTATCATCTTGCACATCATATTTACAACTCTACACACACACCCAAAAAAAACAACTCTCACACACACACATACAGGTTCTGAGGTGCAACAGATTACAAAGTAGAGTGTAGTAAGGGGAGTTCTCCATGGCCTGTCCTGGTCTCTCTGGAGTAATCACCTGCTCGGTTGACTGCAGTGTTTCTACAGGAAACAATGGCTCCATTGTGACCAGTGGATTCCTTTGTGCCCTGGGTGAGCTTAGAGCCCCAGCACAGCAGCACTGGGTCCTGACTCGCAAACACATATGCACACACATGCAAGCATGCACACGCGCAATCCCTTTTGTGAGCACTGACACACACACACACACACACACACACACACACACACACACACACACACACACACACACACACACACACACACACACACACACACACACACACACACACACACACACACACACACACACACACACACACACACACACACAGAGACACACACACAGACAGGCAGACACACACACACACACACACACACACTGACACACACACACACAGACACACACACACACACACACACACACACACACACACACACACACACACACGCACACACACCCCAACGTCTGGAGCAACTCACTCAACCTTCTCCTATGGGACCCTACTAATCTTCCTGTGTGTGTGAGGGGCTTCACACCTGCCAGCACAGCTCTCACACACGCTCACAGAGACTTGGCTAGATGTGCTTTTACTCAGCCACATTTCCTCACTCACATCACATCATGTGACGTCCATGAGAATCTCTTTAGTCACTCTCCTATTCATGGACTAATATTGGCATTTTTCACACCCAAAAAATGAATTGTTTCAATAGAATCTAGTGAAGTTAAGAGGGAGGTAAGGGCATTCTACTTGTTGTCCCATTTCAAAACACAGGCCAATTGCATCCTCTGCTGGAGATGTTAATATTTTCTGATTTCATGTGTAATACCGCTTGAAGCCCAAGCGAGGGGGATAAAGCACAACATGTTGAATTCAAGTTTCTGATTTAGCTCGCCTGAGGAAGTCCCTCCTTTATTCCAGGGTTTCCTAACTATGGCCAAAACAAAACGTGCATCCTGTTTGAGAAACCCTGCTTTATGCCATACTGTAATAATTTTGCCACTGTGGCTTATTCATTGCCTCACCCCCCTTATCCTACCTCATTTGTACACACTGTATATATACTTTTTCTATTAAATAAAGGTGAAATACATTAATTAAATCCAAATGCAGTGGTCGGAAAAGGTATTCCATTCTCATACTTGAGTATAAATAAAAGATGCCTTAATAGAAAATGAATCAAGTAAAAGTGAATTACTAGAGTAAAAAGTCTAAGAGTACACTACATGACCAAACGTATGTGGACACCTGCTCGTCAAACATCTCATTCCGAAATCATGGGCATTAATATGGAGTTGGTCACCCCTTTGCTGCTATAATAGCCTCCACTCTTATGTGAAGGCTTTCCACTAGATGTTGGAACATTGCCGTGGGGACTTGCTTCCATTCAGCCACAAGAGCATTAGTGAGGTCAGGCACTGATGTCGGGTGATTAGGCCTGGCTTCCAGTCGGCGTTCAAATTCATCCCAAAGGTGTTCGATGGGGTTGAGGTCAGGCCAGTCAAGTTCTTCCACACCGATCTCGACAAACCATTTCTGTATGAACCTAGTTTTGCCCTGCTGAAACAGGAAAGGGCCCCAAACTGTTACCACAAAGTTGGAAGCACAGAATCATCTAGAATGTCATTGTAGATGTAGTGTTGAGATTTCCCTTCACTGAAACTCAGGGGCCCAGCCCGAACCATGAAAAACAGACCACCAAACTTTATTGTTGGCACTATGCATTGGGGCAGGTAGTATTCTCCTGGCATCCGCCAAACCCAGATTCGTCCGTCGGGCTACCAGATGGTGAAATGTGATTTATCCACAGAATGGATTTCCACACTGCTCGAGAGTCCAATGGCGGCGAGCTTTACACCACTCCAGCCAAAGCTTGGCAATGTGCATGTGGAACTCGGCCATGGAAACCCATTTCATGAAGCTTACTTAGCAGGAATGTTTTTGTCCCAGCCCTAAAAAAACAACCTTTTTTTCAGTAAACTCTTTTTTCCAGGTCCTCTGATAATACTTATCTCTGTGAATCGCCCTCCCTGTGTTTTGAGTGATATTAGAGTTCAACAGGTGCTGCAGCCCAGTTTGGGTAAGCACATGGGAACAAATTTAAGCTTATTCATGTAGCCTACAGATAAATGATCTGTTTTGTCATATATCAACTTTCATAGTGCCATACGTCTCTTTAAAAAGATAAAGTGGACGATATTGTGCCAATGATTCCATAAATTGCCAAATACATCAGTTAAGTTATTGTCTGCATAGTTTACAGTTCATGGTTCTTATTGATATGCATTATTATTTTGACTTTCTCCGAATTGAAGGATGTGAGGCCAATATTAGGCTATTCCTAGACACTTAAAATATCTTCACTCCTAGAAGAGCCTCCAGGCTTCCGTCACATTGGCCAATTGTGAACGAGGGAAAAAATGATTTACAGGGGCAGGAAGTTAGGTAAAACTAATCCCGCCCGAATCGTCCACTGGAAAAGCAGGCAGACATTCTGGGGTAGTAACTACATAACCGACGTTCTATAATGTATATCTTATTTTCTCACAATAATGAGACTGTGTATAAATGGAGGGATTTTATTCTAGAATCGAATGAAATCTCAAATCTCTTATGAAGTGTTCCTTCGTCCAAATAATGGTCCGAAATGAACACACACACCTTTGTCTTCAGTTACCATCTACTGACGCCAAAGACGGTAGGTCAAAGTTGAAACAGAGAAATTGGATTGGCTGAAATATGGGAAATGTCCTCAAATCGAAGGATAAGTGGGAGCTAGCCAGCCAACTGGCCTTGCTCCCCGACAGGCGTTGATTGCGGCGAGTACTGAGGATGCGGCTACGGATGATACGGAGAGAAGTTTGGAGAAGCAACAGCTGCGCTCAATACGGTTGACAGTTCTGATGAGTTTGGTTGGGAGGATGAGGATCAGCAATAGGAACAAGAGAGACCATCCTACCGAAAACAGTGGCATTTCTAGTGGAGAGAGCGTGATGATGGTTAAGTTAGGGAACAAGAGTAATGATGTATCAGAGTGGAAGGTAGTGATTGGTGTTTGATGTGACCACAGGGCCGCATCTACACCCTGTCCCATTAACCAATGACGTAAAGAAAGAGATAGGAGAAGTAAAACTAGCTAACTAACTTCATTGGAAATGTTAGACTGCTAATATTCTGTGCTAGCCATGCTCAGCACAGATGCTAAGTTCAGGGGAACCCACTACTTATGCTATGTTCAGGGGAACCCATTATCTCTGTGCATAGATGATATTAAATCAAATTTGAAGGGAGGCATAGTGTTTTTTTTAGTTTAGCATTGCTACTGAGGTTTGAGAAGATTTTCCCTGAAAAAGTATGGACAGGATTCCTTAGTTTCAATGTTAGAGAATTTGTCCCATCCCCTTTGTGGTGTTTAGTAGCTGTTCAGTGGAAAGTAAAGAAAATATGTGCCAAGTATGGAGGGGAACATAACTACAGTCACTGTGGGAACAATGTGAAGGCTAAGTGTTGTAATTTTCGGGGGGAACATAGTGCAGCATTTGCTGATGCCAGGTGCAGAGAGAGGCCCAGAGATATAGAATCAATCATGTCTCATATGCAGAGGCTGTAGGCAGATTGGTGGAACTACTAGGTGGACTGATGGTGCTTCCATGGCTGCTCCCGTAGTAAGTGGACCTACTGTCAGAACTGGGGCTTCTACTAATCCTGGCATGCTTTCGAGGCCCGTTCAGAGAAATTGCCCCCATAAATGTCAAAGGACACTTTGATAGTAAATACATTTGACTGATAGCTTTCAATGGAAAGGTTATCATCGTGACTCAGATTGTAGAAAGCAGAAATGGCAGGTTGAATATTATTGTGGATACGGCAACAGAGTTATTGGGGTCAACAAATGTCACCCACTAGGCACACACTGTTGAATCAACATTGTTTCCACGTCATTTTAACGAAATGACGTGACTTTTCTGGCCTAACCAAATCATTTTTTGGCATAAGGAGTGCCAAGGAGTCGAATGATGGCACAGACTGCTACCCTACCCAGGCTAGACTTGACCCAATCAGGGACCTTCAATTCCCAATGTTCTACCATTCAGTTCATTGTAAACTCAGGGTTTTTAAACACATTATCTTCTAATAACTGAAATGTAGGCTATAGCCTATTATCACGTTTGTTATTTTATCATGTTGAAGGCCTCAGCAAGTACAGTACCCATCCCCAACACCCCGATCACCACCACCCCATGAGAACTAATTACATTTTCTACCCTCTGGACTCACCGTTAACACACCACACCCAAAATACCATTACAACACTTTCCTACTTCCTTCCTGCATCACATCCACTTACCCTCCCACCTACCAATTTCCTCATGCTATCACCCCACTTCCCAAACGCCACACCATCCCATTCAGCAAACTCCCACACTTTTACCCTTGCACTTTCCCCAGGACCTCTACACCATGGCGGTGTCAGAGGAAGGCCCTAAAAATTGTCAAAGAACCCAGCCATCCCAGTCATAGACTGTTCTCTCTACTACCACATGGCAAGCGGTACCGGAGTGCCAAGTCTAGGACCAAAAGGCTTCTCAATTGGGCCAACCAACCAGTGCTCCCGCACATTGGCTAACTGGGCTATCTGCATTGTGTCCCACCACCCACCACCCGCCAACCCCTCTTTTACGCTACTGCTACTCTCTGTTCATCATATACAGTATGCATAGTCATTTTAACCATATCTACATGTACATACTACCTCAATCAGCCTGAGTAACCGTTGTCTGTATGTAGCCTCGCTACTTTTATAGCCTCGCTACTGTATATAGCCTGTCTTTTTACTGTTGTTTTATTTCTTTACTTACCTATGGTTCACCTAATACCTTTTTTGCACTATTGGTTAGAGCCTGTAAGTAAGCATTTCACTGTAAGGCCAACACCTGTTGTATTCGGTGCACATGACAAATAAACTTTGATTTGATTTGATATACACTGAGTATACTGTAGCAAGCATTAGGAACACTTACCTAATATTGAGTTGCAGCTAGGGCTACGGCAGGAATGAAATTAGCTCAGCAGGTCATTGTCATGCAAAAGACTGCTGGTCTCACAGTAATTGACCATTAGTTAACATAAATACGTTGAGCGTCTCCAGGCCTCCATACAAGCAGCCTTATGGACGTCTACATTTTTAAAAAGTAAATGTATTTCAGAAGAAGAGAAAATGAGTTGATAACATTTAACTGTATGTAATCTGGCTATGCACCATGCCATAGGCTGTAGGCTTGTTCATGTAGCAGACAAGATATGTGTTTAAGTCCCGTGGCATTATTTTATATGATTTTATTGTAAGAAGAATATAATTGAACTTAGCTGAATAAAATAGGAAGGATATTTTCCCCATTACGGCGCGAGTGCGCATATGAAATGTCTATGTTGAGCATAAAAGTGATCATTTGAAACCGATCCTATAAGCTAGATTTAGAGTTATTTGGTAACTTTAGTTGTGATTGATGCAAACCTTAGAATGTCTTAGAAATCAAAACATATATTGAACAAAAATATATACGCAACACTTCAAGTTTTGGTCCTGTGTTTCATGAGCTGAAATAAAAGATCCCAGAGATGTTCCATATGCACAAAAAGCTTATTTCTCTCAGATTTCGTGCACAAATTTGTGTACATCCCTGTTATTGAGAATTTCTCATTGGCCAAGATAAACCATCCACCTGACAGGTGTGGCATATCAATAAGCTCATTAAACAGCATGATCATTACACAGATGCATCTAAAAGGCTACTCTAAGCATTTTTGTTTTGTCACACAACACAATACCACAGATGTCTCAGGTTTTGAGGGAGCATGCAATTGGCATGCTGACTGCAGGAATGTCCACCAGAGCTGTTGCCAGATAATTTCATGTTAATTTATCTATCATAAGCCGCCTTCAAAGTCATTTTAGATCATTCGGAAATATGTCCAACTGGCCTCACAACCGCAGACCAGGTTGAACCACGCCAGCCCAGGACCTCCGCATCCGGCTTCTCCACCTGCGGCATCTTCTGAGACCAGCCACTCCTTTTTATTGATGGCAAATTGAATGCACAGAGAGACAGTGATGAGATCCCGGCCATTCATCCACCGCCATCGCCTCATGTTTCAGCACAATAATGCACGGCCCCGTGTCGCACAAAACTCTACACAATTCCTGGAAGCTGAAAATGTCCCAGTTCTTCCATGGCCTGCATACTCACCAGACATGTCAGCCATCTGGATTGACGTGTATGACAGCGTGTTCCAATTCCCACCAATATCCAGGAACTTACAGTCCGTACAGCCATTGAAGAGGAGAGGGACAACATTCCACAGGCCACAATCAACAGCCTGATCAACTCTATGCGAAGAAGACGTGTCGCGCTGCATGAGGCAAATGGTGGATTCTGACTGGTTTTCTGATCCTGTGACCAACAAATGCATATCTGTATTCCCAGTCATGTGAAATCCATAGATTAATTGTATTTCAATATCCTTATATGAACTGTAACTGTAATTGTTGCATGTTGCGTTTATATTTTTGTTCAGTTGTATATGGGCTGCATGACACAACTTTGATTTTGTTAGTCAATCCTGGTTAAATGCAGAAGACACATTTAGGTTAAATGCATTCAGTTGTACAACTGACATGGTATCCCCTTTCCCCATGACGTATGTACGCCGACCCGCGAGCAACTGCAGCCCCTCATGATGAGTTCAGACACAGAGTTTCTAAACCCAGAGGCAGAACACCGCTAGACTTCCGGGAACACTTGCGAAGGTGACCAAGCAGACCAGTTAAGTTAGAGAAGTGAATGAAAGAAGTGAAACATTCTTCCTTAGTTATTCATTTTCACGAAATATGAAGGCAGAACCTAGAATCGAGCCAATGTCTTAAGTAGTTGAACATGTTATTACTCAAACCTCGTGAAAGTGACCAACTGACACGTTTGAATTTTGGTCAAAAACAACTTTATATCGAAGGAGTGCTTTTGAGTTGACGGCCTGCACATGCACAGTCCGGCGTAAGACAACTGGTAGACCCGATATTTCATTAAACTGTTGACAGCCCCTGTCTGTGTGTGCTTGAGGAAGGAATGAAGGAGACAGGGGAGGACATGGAAATGCACAGTGGTAAGATCTGAGTCTGTAGTTAAAGGTAATGTGTCAGCCTATTCATTGTAAAAAAAAAGCCTAACTCGGTAAGCCGGCCTGCACAATCATTGAACCAACAGCATCGCCTACGCCTATAGTCCCGCACAGTGGACGCATTATAATATCTATAAAACCTAGCGGTCAAACACGGAAACAGTTCCAATTGTCTTTCCACCATTCATTTTTCACATAGTGAATTTTAAAAACACTTCAAATTAAGTATTGTTTGGTGTAGGCTTACCTTGGTGTTACGTTTTGATAACCGTATAATTCTTTCTCGGACAAGTTGAGTTTTATCAACATACTCGCTGAATTTAGTCTAAAAACAATTATTAGCAACAGAGAATAATTTGCAACAGAGCAAGAGTTACAAATTCCTGCAGGAAGCTCCTGCACGTCTTCTCTAGCTGACACTGTCAGCTATCATTCACCAGCAAGAACAGAGACCTGTGCCCAATCCATGATAAATCCATGAGCTGTCTCTGTTTTAGCTAGCCACTGACTACACTTTAGCTAGCTAGTTAGCAGAGCAGTAGATCAAAAATACATTTTTGCCTAGATAATTGTTTGTACAGTATGTCGACTTTGGTGTCTATTTCATACCTTAAGGCATTTTTCAAGGATGAGCATAAGAGCATTAAAAGGGGAGAAGACCACTAAGTCTGGCCATGTGGAGAAGTGCAGCAATAGTGAGGGGCAACTTACTGGTTTGGTCAGGGCTAGCATGAGGGATAAAGTGTATCCTGTGTCGGTGAGTGTAGCTATTAAGTTAAGTTTGAGCATCTTAGCAATACAATGCCTTCTATATACACTACCGTTCCAAAGTGGTGTAAAGCTCAGACTCTGGAGCAGTGGAAAAGCTTGATCTGGTGTGATGAATCTCTGGCAGTCCGACGGACAAATCTGGGTTTGGTGGATGCCAGGAGTCACCTGTTACAATGCTTAGTGCAAACTGTAAGGTTTGATGGAGGAGAAATAATGGTCTAGGGCTGTTTAAAAAATGATATATACAATACCATTCAATAGTTTGGGGTCACTTAAAAATGTCCTTCTTTTTGAAAGAAAGGCATTTTTTTGTCCATTAAAATAACATCAAATTGATCAGAAATACAGTGTAGACATTGTTAATGTTGGAAATGACTATTGTAGGTGGAAATGTTTAATATAATATCTACATAGCCGTACAGAGGCCCATTATCAGCAACCATCACTCCTGTGTTTCAATGGCACGTTGTGTTAGCTAATCCAAGTTTATCATTTAAAAAGGATAATTGATCAATACAAAACCATTTTGCCATGTTTACAAGAGAGAACTTGTAAATCGGTCCATGTTAGCACAGCTGAAAACTGTTGTCCTGGTTAAAGAAGCATAAACTGTCCTTCTTTAGACTAGTTGAGTATCTGGAGCATCAGCATTTGTGGGTTCGATTACAGGCTCAAAATGGCCAGAAACAAAGACCTTTCTTCTGAAACTCGTCAGTGTATTCTTGTTCTGAGAAATGAAGGCTATTCCATGAGAGAAATTGCCGAGAAACTGAAGATCTCATACAGCGCTGTGTACTACTCCCTTCACAGAACAGAGCAAACTGTCTCTAACCAGAATAGAAAGAGGAGTGGGAGGCCCCGCTGCACAACTGAGCAAGAGGACAAGTACATTAGAGTGTCTAGTTTGAGAAGTCCTCATGTTAATTAATTCTGTGTTCCCGGTCCAAAATTACCGTCCCATTATAGCTGATTATAAATCCATAATAATACATATATTATCACCTAATGTTGTGTTAGATCATTTTGTCAACTTAAGTTCTTGTGAACTTTACACATTTTGAATTTGCTAGTTATAGCCTGTAGGCATCATTGACCTGAGCTCATACAACTTGTTTTTGTTTTAAAAAGGCATGTATGGATTATTTTGACTATAACAAATTCTCAGATTAAACAAATTTTGCTATGTATCACAGACTACGTTGTGTCAAAGTTTAACAAGGACTACAGTGTCATGATCAAAGATATGATCAAGAGCCTCACATACAGTATATCGTTTGGTCATTGTGCTGCCACAAAATGAATTGTGAGCGAGGCCTTTATATACCAAAGCTGCGAGAAAAGTTCTATATATTATTGAAACGATATTGCGATTGTTTGTGAGAATGCCAACAGGTGTGGTTCCCATGGGGGAAATATTCTATTGGGGAAATGGGGAAAGGTTCCCGTCGGGGTTGCCATGGAAGCCAAGAAGAGGAGTGAAGTGTGTCTGTGTGTGTGTGCGTGTGTGTGTGCTCAAACACACATGCATGTGGGGGTCTGGGAGAGGAAGTGTGTCCAGCTGATGAATGGGCATGTGCCTGAACTAGATTATATACACTAATTGTAGTCTCACCCATTGATTTCTAATGACCGGTCAAGACCGGGAACACCACAGGTGTACAAAAGTTAAATATTCAGATGCCCGGTGTGGACAAAGTCATGGAACCTTATGACAATCAGATTAAATGAACTACATTTTTCAGAGAGAACTTGTAAATCGGTCCAATTCGACCGGGAACACAGCAGGAGGGTTAAACAAATGCATTTCAAGGTGTTCAAAGTCATGTATTGAAAGGCATGTGGCACTTAACATCCTTCCTGTTGGCAGATCTCTTTGGGTGACCAGGGGATTCTCTCTACCACATGGGAATGCCTCCGTGGAGTTCATCAGTCTAGCCATGGAGCCTATTCTAACAGTTCACAATATCATCTGTATGGCTGTGGAATGCGAGTGTATGAAGATAGCCATGCCTAACCAGGTGCAGTCAGTGGAGGACCTGTACCCGGCCAAAGACTATAACCCTAACCCTTTTTTCCCGAGAGCTCACAGAGAAGGATCTTTAGTGGATAAGGAACCGGACGGAGCAGGTTCAGTGGAATGGCTTGTCAGACCACTGAACAACTATTGATTTAGAACCACAGAGAGTTACCACAAGTCGCAAAGAAAACAGGAGCTGCCTCCACTATTCCAGCACCATTTCAACTTCAACATTTCAACATCATCAAATCACCTCTGCTTAGTTTAATTACTAAAAGATACCAAAAACTATTTTGTCCAATCAACATAAGCTAAATATAATGTGGCTATCCATGGTTCTGATTTCTGTTTGTGCGTGTGTGTGTATGCACACGCGTTTGTGCAAGTAGAAAAACAAGTAGACTCCCCGTACTTGTAGAGAAACACCTATGCCGTCCTCCTCTCTTTCATGTTGTCGAAACGGTCTATCACTGTCACAGTACACACTTGTATTTGTTGTCCTAGGCTACATGTCTAAAACACTTTCTCGCAAGCCTAACTTACATTCATGGGCAACGTTATGTAACAGTGTAGCTTCCGTCCCTCTCCTTGCCCCTACCTGGGCTCGAACCAGGGACCCTCTGCACACATCGACAACAGCCACCCTCAAAGCATCGTTACCCATCACTCTACAAAAGCCAGGGGAACAACTACTTCAAGGTCTGCTCAGTTTAGCTCCATGCTGATTTCCATACTTTTTTTGTCAACAGAGGCCAAATGCTCGCTGGCTTCCCTTGCATTCAATGCCATGGGTGGCAAAAGTGTCAATGGCATGTTTGAACCAGACAGTATCAGTGGGGCGCTGTTTCTCTCGCATGGTGCTTTCTCCTGTGAGGTACATTCAGCCTCTTACGAAATTAAGGAAAGTTATGAAACACAGAGATTAAAGATACATTATTTGATGTTTTATTTTATACATTTTTTGAACGTTTTTTGGGGGAAGCCTGGCTTCCCTTGGATCCATGAATACACGTCACTGTCTAGGGTACAATTTGCCCGAAGAGGTGAAGTATTGCGATGAGATATACGACTATACTTCTGATTCTTATTCTAAAAAGGAAAGTTTAAACCCTCAGCCTTGAGGTCGCTGAGAAGTACCAACAGTGATAGAAGGATCATCTACTAGCCCAGTATGAAAAGGGCTAGCCTCAAATAATAATATCTTTGCTTGACATCATGGGTTAATCTAAAGAAATCAGCCGAAGACCTCAGAATTTTCTTTGTAGACCTCCACAAGTCTGGTTCATCCTTGGGAGCAATTTCCAAATGCCTGAAGGTACCACGTTCATCTGTACAAACAATAGTACGCAAGTATAAACACCATGGGACCACACAGTCGTCATACCGCTCAGGAAGGAGAAAAGTTCTGTCTCCTAGAGATGAACGTACTTTGGTGCAGAAGGTGCAAATCAATCCCAGAACAACAGCAAAGGACCTTGTGAAGATGCTGAAGGAAACGCTTGTTAGCAGCTAGCAATCATGGTTGGACAACCTTAAAATGCATGTGTTCTTATCAGAGTAGTGGTTACAATCCGGTACATAGCACAGAACCATCCTTGCTTCTGATCGACTGAGAGACCTAAGGTTAGCTACAAACGCAAAGGTAATTTAAAAAATATAGTAATTCAAAAATGCTAATGTAGCTTGTAATGGAGAAATGTGGAGGTTTTACCCACCCTGGGGGGGGGGGAATGGCCCTAGCCCTCACCCTCTGATCCAGCAGGTCCCAGACATGCTCAATGGGATTGAGATCCGGCCTCTTCGCTAGCCATGGCAGAACACTGACTTTCCTGTCTTGCAGGAAATCACGCACAGAACGAGCAGTATGGCTGGTGGCATTGTCATGCTGGAGGGTCATGTCAGGATGAGCTTGCAGGGAGGGTACCACATGAGAGAGCAGGATGTCTTCCCTGTAACACACAGCGTTGAGATTGCCTGCAATGACAACAAGCTCAGTCCGATGATGCTGTGACACACCGCCCCAGACCATGACGGACCCTCCACGTCCAAATCGATCCAGCTCCAGAGTACAGGCCTCGGTGTAATGCTCATTCCTTCGGCAACAAACGCAAATCTGACCATCACCCTGGTTAGACAAAACCATGACTCATCAGTGAAGAGCAATTTTTGCCAGTCCTGTCTGGTCCAGCGACGGTGGTTTTGTGCTCATAGGCGACGGTGTTGCCAGTGATGTCTGGTGAGGACCTGCCTTACAACAGGCCTACAAGCCCTCAGTCCTGCCTCTCTCAGCCTGTTGAGGACAGTCTGAGCACTGATGGAGGGATTGTGTGTTCCTGGTGTAACTCGGGCAGTTGTTGTTGCCATCCTGTACCTGTCCCGCAGGTGTGATGTTCGGATGTACCGATCCTTTGCAGGTGTTGCTACACGTGGTCTGCCACTGTGAGGACGATCAGCTGTCCGTCCTGTCTCCCTGTAGTGCTGTCTTAGGCGTCTCACAAAACGGACATTGCAATTTAATGCCCTGGCCACATCTGCAGTCCTCATGCCTCCTTGCAGCATGCCTAAGGCATTTTCGCGCAGATGAGCAGGGACCCTGGGCATCTTGTCTTTTGGTGTTTTTCAGAGTCACATAACTGTGACCTTAAAGATCTGTGAAGTTATTTGGATTTTTACTACTTATCTTTCAAAGACAGGGTCCTGCATTTTTTTCCAGTACTATTTTAATTCAGTACTTTATAGGCCTATGCATATGGGTGTTTTGAATGAATCATTACCTTAGAAAGCGCTATCCATTTCATTGTGTTAGGTTTTAAAGAACATCCATGTTGTCCACTTAGTTTCAACCTGTCAAATCGATCAATCACAATGAGGTGAGTTTTAAAAGCACATACTGTTTTCAGGATAAGTGTTTGGTGTGATTTTCAATTGCATTGATGTCAGAATGTTAGAGGGACAATAGAGCCCTATCCCAGTAGTACCAGGCCAGTATAGACCTGATTGATATTTAAGGAGTTGGGTACTACCAACTCATGTCCAGAGTGCATAAGAGGAGATTACCGTGACTCAATGGTCACTCGGCAGAATTTTACTGCTGTCATGACGCATGACTGTCGGTTTGGCGTTGATATGGTCAACGCAGCAGTCTGTCATGAAGGGGGCAGGTGTCCTTAATGTTTTGTATACTCAGTGTACATCACCGGATTTACCTCATACTCTCCCTTGGGGGCTCATTGATAAACAGCGACATAAAATGGCTTCAGTGGATTCCCCTGCAACGCTCATCGCTAATAAGATCAAAGACTGACTCAGTGTCAATAATGAGTTGACCATAGCTTCATAATGAGAAACCAGCTATGGTCTCTATCTCTCAATTTCAATTTAAGGGCTTTATTGGCATGGGAAACATGTAAAGCAAGTGAACAAGATTATAAACAATAAAAATGTACAGTAAACATTACACACAAAATTTCCAAAAGAATAAAGACATTACAAATGTCATGTTATGTTGGGGCGGCAGGGTAGCCTAGTGGTTAGAGCGTTGGACTAGTAACCGGAAGGTTGCAAGTTCAAACCCCTGAGCTGACAAGGGGGTTTGAACAAAAAATCTGTCATTCTGCCGTTAACAGGCAGTTAACCCACTGTTCCTAGGTTGTCATTGAAAATAAGAACTTGTTCTTAACTGACTTGCCTGGTTAAATAAAGGTCAAATAAAAAATTTGCAAATAGTGAAAGTACAAAAGGTTGCCTTGTGGCAAGAACTAAAAAACAAATCCAATTTTGATAAACACCCATATCTATTGGGTGAAATACCACAGTGTGCCATCACAGCAGGAAGATTTGCAACTTAGTTCTTTGTGTATCTGTGTAATCTGAGGGAAATATGTGTCTCTAATATGGTCATATGGTTAGGAAGTGCAGCTCAGTTTCTACCTCATTTTGTGGGCAGTGTGCACATAGCCTGTCTTCTCTTGAGAGCCAGGCCTGCCTACGGTCGGCCTTTCTCAATAGCAAGGCTATGCTCACTGAGTCTGTACATAGTCAAAGCTTTCCTTAAGTTTGGGTCAGTCAATGTGGTCAGATATTCTGCCACTGTGTACTCTCTATTTAAGGCCAAATAGCATTCTAGTTTACTCTTTTTTTTGTTAATTCTTTCAAATGTGTCAAGTAATTATGTTTTTGTTTTCTCCTGATTTGGTTGGGTCAAATTGTGTTCTGTACTGGGGCTATTATGATGTGTCTGTTTGTTCTCTCTCTTTCATTCTCTCTCTCTCTCAGAGATTCCACCTCAGGGCGAACGTTGGTGTGAGCTATTTATCATATTATCTCTGCGTGCATTTCCCTTTCACACTGGCTGCATCCCAAATAGCACCCTATCCCCTATATAGTGCACTACTTTTCACCAGAGCCCATTGGGCTCACTATGTAGGGAATATGGTGCCATTTGGGATACGCGATGTGTGGGGGATGGTGATCATCAGAGGGGTTTGCCTCAGATCTATTAGTGAATAACACAGAATTTACAGTAGCAGGTTTCTCTGCATCTCAGCCACTCGTACAGCCATATATGGTCATCACGTCAGTGTTAGTCATAGTTAGCCGAGGTCAGGGAATACCTAGTTGATACCCGCCCTCGCCCTCTCAAAGGTCCTGCCCACACACTGTTACCATGACATCAGCGAGATTGGAGCGACATGCTTCCTGATAAGGAAATTGATCTCCGATGCTATCGAGGAACTGTTCTTCATACACAAAGTACCAGAAAACACAGAGACGGATACTGTAGTTGTGTAACGGAAACATTTGAGCATGTTGGATGGAGCCCACTCACATAGTAGTTGAAGGAAGAGTTGTAATGTATATAGTATGCAAACTTTATAATAACAATTTGCAATTCCTCAAAAACATTTCAGAGTAGGAACTAGTAACTACAGGTGTTTGTGTGTATGAGCTGCCTGAGTTGTGACATGTTCACACAGAGTGGAAGCTGACCAAAAATGAAAACCTCCCACTCATTCACCAGATAGCTATACCTTCAATATGATGTCCCCCTTTCAGTTTATCTAGTTATTCAACCTTTAACATGACAAAAACACAGGTGTTGACTTTTTCATTTTATTCAGATGAATTATATGACATGTTATTCAGTAATTCAACTTCATATTGAGACAAAGTACCGTGTAAGAGACTGAAGTCAATTTACAAAATGCTACAGACATTTATCTCATTAGAAAACCACAAATCCAATAGGTAAAATACATGTAAAAGATCATTGATTACACATGTACTACATAGTGTAACTTGCATAGCAAGTACTCAAAATATAATATTCAGATTCCACAGGAACAAACAAAAAGTTCATTCAGACAATATGGTTTGTACAAACCGCAAATACATTGTCAGAAATCATATTGACACACAGAATGTCTCAATCATAAGACACATGCAGACATTTCTTTACGCTGAAAAATAAATAAAAGGTTTTTAAATGGTTCTTCCTAAACTCTGAAGGTTCCTTGGGGAACTCTTTCTCGATAAAGAACCTTTGAGTTAAATGTGGGGTTCTTAACGTGATGATTCTTCGGAATTCTAAAAGGTTTTTGAATTGTATTGAAGCCTGCAGATGTGTGTCCCTTTCATAGCACACAGTAAATTGGCCAGTGTTAACTAGTGTTGATTTTTCAGTGTAACATTTCTAGTGTTGATTCAAGTTAAATTAACACTGTAGAGGTAAATGAACACTCAGTAGTGTAAAAGAACCCCATTGTTGGTGTTAATAACCAGAGTTGAACCAAAACCACACCCATCATTATCATATTTCCCAGCAGGCCCTAGTGTAGGTCGATTTTTTTACATTGTTTTTTAAAATGTTTTTGCATGCACATTGATTGATTCATAAATCCTATGCTACTCAAATATAAATAACATACATTTTTATAAAGAAATCCAATCTGTTACTTGGACTTATTGCACCCGTTGCTGAAATGGTTGTTCCAGTTTAGATGCTTAAGATATGAGTATCTTAGTCTCCCCAATCCTGGCAGTCATTTTGAAGGCAGGTTGTGGGTGAATAAAAATGTCAAACATTGAATATGTCTGTCTGGATTCCAATAGGAATTACACATCACTTATAAAGCCAGCATATTGTGGCCTGTAAACTATGAGTTTCAGGCCACAACTAGGCCTTCGAAAAAGGCCTTATGAAATATGTTTTGTTTTAAATAATTTGACTTAGGATTTCTCTTGGTGAAGCCACAGAACTGAAAATGAGTGAATGCAACAAGCATGTCTTTATCACTAGCAAACAGTCATGGGTAGTACTTTTAACTCTAATATTCACTCGAAAGGCACCCTGGGAAATATGCAAATAAGGCTTAAAACCCTACACCGGTTTTGGATTTTGGTATGGTTGTTCAAAGAACCATCCCATTTATGCTTCTTCAAAGACCCTAACATGGTTCCCCTATGGCATCGCTCTCGAGAATGTCATTTGGTTCCAACTTACACCTTTATTTTTAAGAGAGCAAGAAACAAACTTGTAAAACATGCTAATATATCATGTATCTACAGAGCACATCACAAGATGTCGCTTATTCCACTGTTGACCAATGAAACCCAGAGTTACTGAGTAACACATCTCTTTCAACCAATGAGGCTCAGCACTGTTGAGAGATGGCAAACTAAGATAGCTACAGTGTCCATTTCACCTGCTCTACCCAACCCTCTGTCCTTCTAGTGACTCTTTCAAAACATATCAGACACACATTCACCATTGAGTCTTCATGAGTTCCAAACTCAACTTCCTGAGAGTCTCTGACCTATCAGTTCACCCATACCAAAATGTCCCCATGGGGATAATAAAGTCATTATCTTAGTACCAGGCTAAGGTTAAAGGTTACAGTTATAGCTTTACCAGACCAATTTCTGTCAGAGGTCTTACTAAATGTTTCTTTGGGTTACGCTCAGCGTTAGCCATACTCTGTAGCAGGGGGGCCTCTTACTAGATTATAGTACCCAGTCATTGCCCCCAGGTCAATGTACAATGATCCCTTCCTCCTCAGGTGGGCAGAGTCCTCAGGCTCAGAGTACAGAGACGATTCTGCAAAAAAAGGGAATTGTATTGTTATTGGTAACATACGCTCTCATGAAGTTTCATACAGATATTAGTGTGTACGTGTCGCTTGAGGAAGTGCGTAGGCATTTTACCACAGCACAGTTAACATTTGAAGTCCCTGCCTACCTCTGTAGGGAATATGAGGAACAAAGTATATTTTAGGGAAGTACGATGATAGAGAACAGGAAGATATATAAGTCCCTACCCTGTGTGGTGTCAGGCTGCTGGCTGTGCTGCCTCAGAGGGTGGGAAGTCTCCACCAGGGCTGAGTCCAGGCTCCAGCAGCGTGGCTGCTCCTCCCTGGGAGGGTTGATGGCCTCGTCCCTCAGGAGCTCGGCTGCAGAGCTGCGCTGGGCAGGGTTCCTCTCCAGGGCTCGCTCCAGGAAGGACCTCATGGCGCCACTGCAGTCCTCTGCTATGTCCTCCAGGGGAGGGGCCTGCTTGTGGATCTGAGGGGAGCCATGGAATTAGAATTGTAGTAAAGCCATCCTACCTCTGTGGTAGAACCATATAGATAATTAGGGTTTCACAGCTATTCTTATAGTTTGACACTCTAAAAGAAATGCTGGGTTAAAAACAACAAAACTGCGCATCCAGTCTTCCGGTCTGACCCGTCATTTCTCAATAACCCAGCATCGACAACCCAACACTGCTCTTTTTAAAGAAAACAACCCAACTAGGTCTGATGCAACAGACTCACATATGAGTCTTCTATGGAACGTGAGAATGTGATGTCAGGTTAGGCGAGACCTAGCCACCATCACTATAAGCATTCCTTGTCTTTTTAGTCATGGTGATGGCTCGGTAAGAATAAAAGCTATCCTGCAACTCATGCTATCTCTGGGCACAACTCCCCGAGTGTAAAACAAGTTTGATGTACCAGTAGGGTTGCAAAATTCCTTGAACTTTCAATAAATTCCCTGGTTTTCCCGAAATCTTGAATCCTGGAATAAGATCGAATTGCTAAACAACCTGCTTGTGTCATGCTTATGTTTGCAATAGCCTAAGATATTACAACAGACAAATAACTACATTTGTTCCAACTGTTTTGTG
Source organism: Oncorhynchus gorbuscha (assembly GCF_021184085.1). Classification (NCBI taxonomy): domain Eukaryota; kingdom Metazoa; phylum Chordata; class Actinopteri; order Salmoniformes; family Salmonidae; genus Oncorhynchus; species Oncorhynchus gorbuscha. Next base: position 221,497 of record NW_025744671.1, read on the forward strand.
TACAGGCGGCAGCGTGGAGTGACTGCACACTGAGCAGCAGCTGAAAGGACACAGGCTATTGGATGCCACATAAGCAGAAATCTCAGTATTTTTAGCGACAGAAAGTCAGGTTCGGGAACTGCAGCCAATCCAAAAAAAGAACCGGGACCTTTTCAAATCAGGAATGTGATCATGACCAACACTGTTAAAAGCAAAACAGAACTATTGTACTGAGCCTGAAGGAGTATGCTGATAATGTGCCAGAGACAGATGCAGCATCCCAAATGGCAACTTATTCCCAACATAGTGCACTACTTTTGACCAGGGCCCCTACGGCTCTGGTCAGAAGTAGTGCTCCATACAGGGAATTAGGGTGCCATTTGGGATGCAGGCAGTCACGTTAAGGGATCACATGATGTTTGAGAAATGATCTTGCAAGAATCTAGGCCTATGCCGTGGAAATCTAAACTGGGTGATGAAAACATCTGTCTGCTTCAAAGACTGGCTACAAGTGGGGGTTTCCCCTCCCTCAGCCCTGTCAGTGTAGCAAGAGGAAGGCCTGCATGTTCACCATTCACTTATCTATACACTTCATCCATCCACTTTCCATTGTCCCATTACTTAGTGAAATGACTATGCAGAAACAACTTCTGCCACACTACTTTATATATTTGTGCATTTATTGGAAGTGCATAAATCATCTAATAGTTGTTGTTTTTTTACTTTCAGGAGATGCTTACTATGTAGAGGTAGGATGGGTAGAGAGGGAGATAGGGAGAGTAGCACTTACTATGTAGAGGTAGGATGGGTAGGACCTGCGTGGGTATCTCCTGACCCAGGGAGGGCTGCCAGTTTGCATGTGGATAATGGTGGTTCCCAGACTGTAGATATCCGTCTTGGTGTTGTGTCCTCGACACAGAACCACCTCCGGGCTCATATACATCTGAGGAAGAAAACACAAGACCACAGTTACTCAAAGGGTCAATGGTTACTCACAGGGTCAATGGCATAATGTCAATTGTTGAAGAAGAAAACGAGTGTTTGGACAGTTACCCCATATTTTTCTTCATCAAATGTATAAAAAAAAATAAAAAAATGTAGTCATGTTGCCAGTGATAATCATAATCACAACAATTATAAGCCTAAGAGTGCCTTTTGTTGTTATGTCATAGAACCTGTTCTCAACTAGCCTACCTGGTTAAATAAAGGTGAAATAAAATTTAAAAAATAAATAAATAATAAAGTGTCTATGACTATGTATTAATACAGGAACCCTAAGAGCAGCTGGGCTGGTGTTCTGTGAAATGTGAAACAGTAAACATCAGACCAGAGTCCATCTCTCAACTGGAATTTCCAGCCTTCCCCCATGTTAGCTAATGTCAGCCTAGTCTCAGCAGCTCCACTCTGTTGGCTAGCTATCTCCCTCCCTGTTATTAATGCTAGGTGTCAGTCCCTCTGCCCTGGGACTTTCCCACTCAGCCATCAGGGGTATAGGTCACCACAGAGGGGAGGAGAGAGGGTTGAGGAGAGGATTAGGAAGAGGACGATGAGCAGAGGGAGGGTCGTGAGAAAGAACAGAGTGAATGCCTCCTCCAAGATTTTCCCAACTGAATAAGGATGTAAATTGGAATCTGAAAATGCTAAGTGTTCAAAGGCTTTCAACCTACTGTATTATTACTGATAAACAATGTCAATTTGAGACAACTCTGTAGCCTAAGCATTGCTCACAAAACATATAGTCCACCTATAAACCTATACAATATCTCTTCGTGTTTGATGTGATTCCCCTGCACCAATTCCTTTGCTATAGGACACTGTGAGACAAACACTGACACGTCTACTAACTAAATAATTTTCAGAATGCCCTGAGTCATCGCTTGATCTCAATCTTGAATGGAAAAACTGCCGCTTAGTAAACACACCTATTGAACTTCTCACGAAGTAAGAATTTGCTCTTGTTGTCATGTCATAGGTCACCAGGAAGTAAACTGACCCCCCCCCCCCACCAAAAAATGAATTGACTGAATTGAAAATTAATTGGCCCTAACCCTGTATGTCACGTCATAGGCCTGAGAGTGTCTTTTGTTGTTATGCATAAGCCTAAGAGTGCCTTTTGTTGTTATGTCATAGGCTTGAGAGTGTCTTTTGTTGTTATGTCATAGGCTTGAGTGTCTTTTGTTGTTATGTCATAATCCTAAGAGTGCCTTTTGTTGTTATGTCATAGGCTTGAGAGTGTCTTTTGTTGTTATGTCATAAGCCTAAGAGTGCCTTTTGTTGTTATGTCATAGGCTTGAGAGTGTCTTTTGTTGTTATGTCATAGGCTTGAGAGTGTCTTTTGTTGTTATGTCATAGGCTTGAGAGTGTCTTTTGTTGTTATGTCATAGGCTTAAGAGTGCCTTTTGTTGTTATGTCATAGGCTTGAGAGTGTCTTTTGTTGTTATGTCATAAGCCTAAGAGTGCCTTTTGTTGTTATGTCATAAGCCTAAGAGTGCCTTTTGTTGTTATGTCATAGGCTTGAGAGTGTCTTTTGTTGTTATGTCATAGGCTTGAGTGTCTTTTGTTGTTATGTCATAATCCTAAGAGTGCCTTTTGTTGTTATGTCATAGGCTTGAGAGTGTCTTTTGTTGTTATGTCATAAGCCTAAGAGTGCCTTTTGTTGTTATGTCATAGGCTTGAGAGTGTCTTTTGTTGTTATGTCATAGGCTTGAGTGTCTTTTGTTGTTATGTCATAATCCTAAGAGTGCCTTTTGTTGTTATGTCATAGGCTTGAGAGTGTCTTTTGTTGTTATGTCATAAGCCTAAGAGTGTCTTTTGTTGTTATGTCATAAGCCTAAGAGTGTCTTTTGTTGTTATGACATAAGCCTAAGAGTGCCTTTTGTTGTTATGTCATAGGCTTGAGAGTGTCTTTTGTTGTTATGTCATAAGCCTAAGAGTGTCTTTTGTTGTTATGTCATAAGCCTAAGAGTGTCTTTTGTTGTTATGACATAAGCCTAAGAGTGCCTTTTGTTGTTATGTCATAGGCTTGAGAGTGTCTTTTGTTGTTATGTCATAAGCCTAAGAGTGCCTTTTGTTGTTATGTCATAAGCCTAAGAGTGCCTTTTGTTGTTATGTCATAGGCTTGAGAGCGTCTTTTGTTGTTATGTCATAAGCCTAAGAGTGTCTTTTGTTGTTATGTCATAAGCCTAAGAGTGCCTTTTGTTGTTATGTCATAGGCTTGAGAGCGTCTTTTGTTGTTATGTCATAAGCCTAAGAGTGTCTTTTGTTGTTATGTCATAAGCCTAAGAGTGCCTTTTGTTGTTATGTCATAGGCTTGAGAGTGCCTTTTGTTGTTATGTCATAGGCTTGAGAGTGTCTTTTGTTGTTATGTCATAAGCCTAAGAGTGTCTTTTGTTGTTATGTCATAGGCTTGAGAGTGCCTTTTGTTGTTATGTCATAAGCCTAAGAGTGTCTTTTGTTGTTATGTCATAGGCTTGAGAGTGCCTTTTGTTGTTATGTCATAGGCTTGAGAGCGTCTTTTGTTGTTATGTCATAAGCCTAAGAGTGTCTTTTGTTGTTATGTCATAAGCCTAAGAGTGCCTTTTGTTGTTATGTCATAAGCCTAAGAGTGCCTTTTGTTGTTATGTCATAGGCATGAGAGTGTCTTTTGTCGTTATGTCATAGACCGGAGGGTGTTGAAGAGAGCAGAGTCACTTACCTCTGTGCCGCGCAGGTCCCTAGGGGTGTACAACTCCTCTGTCATCTGCACCGTCAGGCCAAAGTCCACCAGCACCGCTTTGTCTGACATCAGAACAATGTTGCTGGCTGAATAGAGAAAGGGGGGAGAGAGGGTGAGTGAGATTCACCAGAAAAGCTGTGCAGTTCAGCCATGTCAAAGCTAAAGAACATGTGCTGCAAGATACAGTATAATCTCAGAGCCTAATATAGTGTGTGCTAACATGCGACTCTGTTAAATGTTTGTCACAAGGTCCACATTTCTTCTATCATTTGCTGAAATTGCTCTTGACATACAGTATGTGTGATAGGAACTGTATGTACATTTAAGGAAGCGAGAAGTATCAACATTTGCACTGATGTAAAGTTGAAGTTCACACAGAACATGCTATGAGGCATGTTGAGTCTCTGAATGGCTTTTGACTGAGCTTAAAGGGAACTAAAGTGTTTAAAAGTCATTACTGAAGTCAAACAAACATCTTTCAGGGTTTTGGCACAGAATTTGACAGTTATAATGAATAAGCAGGCTTTTCCCAAACCTCCTCTCCCTCCTTGCCCCCCTGATCCCTTACCTCACTGAGGTAACATTACATATTTGTGTGTCCCAAATAGCACCCTATTCCCAATATAGTGCACTGCTGTTGACCAAAGTCCTATGGGCACTACATAGGGTACTTCATAGGGAATAGGGCGCCATTTGGGATGCATCCTTTGACTGGAGGACAGGAAGAGCACAAGACCACAGTGAAACGTCAGAAAGTAATAACTCACTGGTTTCTTCTAAGAAGCCCTACAGTCAATCCTGCTGCAGGGAAGGAGGGAGGGTCTGACTGGAATTTCCAGATGCTACATATAGTGCTTTTAGTCTTTAGCCAAGCCCTGATTGAGTGACTGAACGATAATAGACTGGTCCACAGGTCTTTGTTTAAAGTTCATTGCAATACATTAACCCCTATAGATAGTATAACTTTTACTCGGGAACACCCAACATTATAAAGTTAACGTTAATACAATACATTTACTGGAGAAGAGGGTATCGCTCGCTGAGTTTAAAGCTCTGCTGCTGACCATTGTAATTGTTTTTCATTTACAGTATTGTGCTCGTGTCGCATGTACACGCTGACTACTTCCTGCTGACCTCTCGCCAGGTCCCCCTCAAAAAAGGGGGTTTCTAACCTCAAAGGTCTTTTCATGGTTAAATTCAAATGCATTTATCAACACCGTTTTGACTGATGTTAGCTGTAGCGCCACAGAGCATTGAATGCTGTGTTGTGATTGACTTTAGCTCACTACAATCTTGGAAGCAAATCTCACGTGCGACGGACAGCGCTGCGCTACTCCACTGTTAGCTCACTGCCACCTGCCTGCAGCCCTAGCCTTGCTATCTAATTTATCTCGCTCTAAAATCCTGTGTTTCAGCAACTTCAGTAGCTAGCTAATCAGATACTGGGTGTTGCCCCAAATGGCTCCCTATTCCCTATATAGTGCACTACTTTTGACCAGGTTAAAGGTAGTGCACTAAATAGGGGTTAGGGTGCCATTTGGGACAACTCCTATAAAAAAAACCGTTAGCTACCTGTGTGACCTGAACACTGTCAGCAACACCACAGCTTCATCCTGCCTTCTTACAAGGCTCACGTGGTTTCTTTAGTTGTCTGTGGTTGAGTTTCCTATGAAGCCGTTGGTTCAAGGTGCAGTTTACTCTAAAGTCCTATCTTGGTTACATTTGACATAAAGTGGATAATGACAGTAGCAGCCCAATGGGCACACCATGTCATTTCAATGTGGAGCATTGGGCAGTATTGGTTACATACGTTGATCAATGAGATTTCAACCTATTTTCCCAATATGTTATCACCATGCTTTCAACCATTTAAAAGCACAACCAAATTCCAATAGAAAATCACTGTCTGGTTTTTGGTTTGGTTGTCACCTAAACTGCACTTTCAACCATTTAAAAGCACACCAAAGTTCAAGTGGGACTACAATGTCAGATGTTTTGTTTTTACAACAACTTAATGTGTCATCACTGCTTCATCTAATAGCACAACCAAATTAACTGGAATGCAGTTAGTTGAAATTACATTAAAGTACATGGTGCAAGTGAACAATGCCATTTGAGAATCTGTGAAGATTATTATAGCAATTGTTTCGATTTCCAAAGACCTTCAACCCTGAACATGCACGCTTTCCACGATTAAATAAATATAAAAATACATTTGTTACAGTAACTTCAAAATGTGGTCATGGATGCGTTACTCATTTTAAAGTTGAATGTTACATTAGTTTGTAAGATATCTTACAAAAGTAATATTGAATTGTGTTTGATTGACAATGCAATCAAGCACAATTCTACTGGTTGGATAGTTCCCTCTAATCCACTGGCTTAATCCTATTCTTTAACTTTTGAGCTGGAGATGTGAAACAAACATGTCATTTGTCAATTTCTCGACAGGTAATAGGCTATTTACTGTATTGCGAAAGTGATATTGAATTGTGTTTGGTTGTTAACGCAACCAAATATAAACTTTTGAAGGAGATCGCTCCATGTTTGCTTTAATTCCAGTTTGTCTACAAATTAATAATTGACAATGTCGGATTCACGTCTCCATTTTGACCGAAAATCTAGGTGAAAGACTAGGACTAAATCAAATCAAACTTTAAATTCTTGAACTTCCATTTTTGGTTGAGATGGAGACGGGAATCAAACATATGTTATTACCTGTATGTTTCATTTGAAATCCTAGGCCTACAAGGGCTGAATTTAAACCATATCTGTTGATGACTGCTCAAATGCTATATAGGCCTAAATAGCATCATTGAGGATATATGATTCATAAAGTATGGTTACATTTCATTTACTCTGTTGAACCTAATGTTTGGGATTCATTTGATAGTTCCAGTGAATCTATTAAGTGTAGATTTCTCCACAACAATTCTCTGTCATGTTTGTCATTTATTATCATGTCTTGTCCCTGTGCTCCCCATGCTATTCGTTTCCCTCTGCTGGTCTTATTTGGTTCTTTCCCTCCTTCTATCCCTCTCTCTCCCCCTCCCTCTCTCACTCTCTCGCTCTCTCTTCTCTCTATCGTTCCGTTCCTGCTCCCAGCTGTTCCTATTCCCCTAATCATCATTTAGTCTTCCCACACCTGTTCCCGATCCTTTCCCCTGATTAGAGTCCCTATTTATTCCTTTGTGTTCCGTTCCTGTGCCGTCGGTTCCTTGTATTGTATTCACCATGCTGTGATTGCGTTTCGCCCTGTCCTGTCGTGTTTTTGCCGTGATTGTGTATCACCCTGTCCTGTCGTGTTTTGTGCCTTCATCAGATGCTGCGTGTGAGCAGGTGTCTCAGTCGACTACGGCCTGCGCCTAAATAAAACGTGCGACCTGCAGTCTGTGGCCGCTTCTCCAGTTGTTTCCCCTCTACAAGTCTAGAGGATTTCTGTTATTCCGTTTTGGACTAAATAAACTCTGTTTCTGTTAAGTAGCAGCTTTTGGGTCCTCTTTCACCTGCATGACAGAAGGAACCGACCAAGGAATGGACCCAGATTTCAGACGCTCGTTACACTGCCGTCGAGATGTTAGGAGCCATGCTCGGCAGACACGAGCAGGAATTGAGAAAAGCTGCTCGCAAATGCCGTGGAGAACCTCACTGTCAGGTTTTGGACCTTCTGGACAGTTCCAGAGTCACTCGCTCTCGTGCCACCTGTTACTTCCTGGCCTGCCGAGCCTCAGAACCTAGGGTTAATAACCCACCTTGCTACTCCGGGCAGCCCACTGAGTGCCGCTCCTTTCTCACGCAGTGTGAGATTGTGTTTTCTCCAACCCAACACATACTCTAGAGAGTCATCACTGCTTACGTAATTTCACTCCAAATTACTGGCCGGGCTCGAGAATGGGGCACAGCTATCTGGGAGGCAAGGGCTGATTGCTCTAACAAATTCCAGAACTTTAAAGAGGAGATGATTCGGGTTTTTGACCGTTCAGTTTTTGGTTTAGGGCCCTGGCTTCCTTATGCCAAGGTGAACGGTCCATAACGGATTATTCCATTGAAGCTGCCTGTATGTGAGTGGAACTGCCATCCCGGCGCAACCGTTTTCTGGAGGGACTCCACGCAGTGGTTAATGAACGGGAGGTTCAGATGTGGACTCTTTGACGGATTAGATCTTCCAATATAAAAATACATTTGAGACTGAGCCCATGCAGCTGGGAGGGATTCGCATCTCTAAGGAGAGGGAACGGAAATTGTGGAGTTGCTGGACATTTTGTTTATTCATGTCCAGTAAGAGGCCAGAGCCCATCAGTAAGCGGAGGGCTACTCATTTTAGATCTGAATGTTACATGCAGCCTTGATTGACTCTTTGGATAAGATATTCCTTTCTCTACGCCCATGTTTGGAGGTTAATCTTCCCAATGATTTGAGTGTTTGATTGACAATGCTGTTGTTTTGGGTCATCCCTGGCTAGTATGTCATAATCCTTCATTGGTCTAGATCCTATCCTGGAACATGTGAAGTGTTTAATGTCTGCCATCCCTTCGTTTCTTCTGTCCCTACTTTCCCAGGAGGCTCTGGAGTGCCGGAGAGTGCTGCGCACGGTCTTCATAGTATTTCCCTTCTAATCCACCTTAATCCTCCTTCTTCTCTGGTTCTTTTTGAGCTGAGATGCTGAATGCGGTTAAGAATCGTTATCCGGTCATCAGTCAGATTTCTCGTGAACGCTACCAGGAGAGGGAATGGAGGCTCGTTAGGGCATTTTGAACCGGGTTCGCCGTTTACTGCCCGCCAGCTGTTATTCAGGCATTAGTTAATGAGTTTGACATGGACATTTTTTTTGTTTATATCCTGATGTCCGAGATTAAGCACGTTCGACGTGTTCTTCCTTTAGAGAATATAAAGCTTTTTAATTTCTTCGGCGTTTCAATTTCGGTCAAGTTGCTGCCCCTCTCACAGCTCTTACTTCTGTCAAGACGTGTTTTATGGTCCGGTTCAGGGAGCTTTTGATCTTCTAAAAGAACGTTTTACGTTACTCCACGCACTAGACAATTCTGTCAAGACGTGGGAGAGGACAGGCTTTAATTCCAGTTTGTCTACAAACAGGTCAAGACATTGACAATGTCCGGATTCACGTCTCCAGCCATTCTATCCCAGCGCTTCCAGTCTTTTGATTTTTCTCCGAAAATCTAGGTGAAAGACTAGGACTAAATCAAATCAAACTTTAAATTCTCCGGGTGAACTGTTTCCATCTTTTTGGTTGAGATGGAGACAGGAATCAAACATAGTAATTCGTTCCTGTTTTGTCTGGCTGTTCCAGTGGGCTCACTCTGCCAAGTTAGCTGGTCATCCCGGTTTCAGCGCTTTTTGAAAGCGTGACACGCGCCGTTTCGTGGCTGCGTGTTCAGACTGCGCGCAGAAGAAGGTAATTTTTTTCTGCTTCTGCTCCTGGTCTTGCTGGGTCTCAGTCTGTTCCCTGCCATCGCATCTCTCCTGTTCTTGTTCCTGCCCTTGCTGTGTCTCAGTCTGAGTTCTCATTTTTTTTTTTAGAGTAGTACCCTAGTTTCCCTTTTTATCGTTTTTCGTTCAACGGTGAGTTGGGTTCTTTCTCGGGACGTGCTGGACCGTTTGATCTATGATTTCCTCCGTTGCCGCCAGTGTTCCTCCTCGAGATCGGTGATACTGTCATGTTTGTCATTTATTATCATGTCTTGTCCCTGTGCTCCCCATGCTATTGTTTCCCTCTGCTGGTCTTATTTGGTTCTTTCCCTCCTTCTATCCCTCTCTCTCCCCCTCCCTCTCTCAGCTCTCTCTTCTCTCTATCGTTCCGTTCCTGCTCCCAGCTGTTCCTATAATTCATTTAGTCTTCCCACACCTGTTCCGATCCTTTCCCTGATTGAACTTGTATTGTATTCACCATAATTGCGTTTCGCCCTGTCCTGTCGTGTTTTTGCCGTGATTTTATCAGTCCTGTCGTGTTTTGTGCCTTCATCAGATGCTGCGTGTGAGCAGGTGTCTAGATTTCGACCTGCCACAAGTCTAGAGGATTTCTGTTATTCCGTTTTGGACTATAATAAACTCTGTTTCTGTTAAGTCGCTTTTGGGTCCTCTTTCACCTGCATGACATTCTCACGATAGCACATTGGTAATAGTCCGTGACAAATATCAAAGCTAAGCTGGGCTTGGTTTAAACCCTGGATGGGAGACAGAAATAAAAAAAACTGCTGTAGATAGATAGTGGATATTGCGTTGAAGATCTGACGTTGTTTCAAAGGTACAAATTCAACATATCTTATACAAGGTTTGTCTCTGTTGAAGATTGGTTACCGTGATGGATGAAATGTTACCCTCAAAACAACTTCTTTTTAAAAATCCAATGTATTTTCCACGTAGATTCCATGTCATAATATACTGACAAATTATGTTGAAACAACATTGATTTAACCAGCTTGGGCCCAGTGGAGGCCACACATATACTACTAGTGTGCATGTGTGTGTTTTTGACACATACCTGGGTTCCATTTTTGATGTGTTTGAGAAAAACTGAGTTTCGAAACCATGGTAAAAGCAGAGGCTATAGGCCTATAACTTGCTCTAACTCTAATGCTTACTAATTGAGTGTACTAATGTGCATTTTTTAACGTTTGTTTTGGGCACTTTCCACTCACGTTTGATGTCGTGGTGGATGACATTGTGAGAGTGCAGATACTCCAGGCCCCTGAGGACCTGCTGGGTGACCCAGATGATCTCAAACTCCCTCATGGGTCCACAGCTGTCCAGTTTCTCCAGAACCGAGCCTCCCTCGCCGGCCTCCATGAACAGATGGATGTTCTGGTCCCAGAGGAGAGCACCGTAGAGCTCTGCAATGTTCTCGTGGCGGAACCGGGCCTGGATCTCCACATCGGCTGGTTTGAAATGCTCCATGGGTATCTAGTAGCATGAATAGAACCATTAAGGCATTAAAGAACATTCTATAGACATTATATTTAAAAAGAGATTTAGACATGTACAGTAAAATATGTCTATTATGCAAAGTATCTACAAAGTCTTTAGTATGTAAACATTTCACTGACTATGGAATTGCCAGACCAGGAAGCCACTCCCATCGTGTGTAACTATTTGTGGGCAGAAATAATATAAAAGCCATATCCTCTTCTACCCCAGGTGAAGTACCATTGTGATTAGAGTGCCTGCCTCAGATTGGAAAGTTGGGAGTTCAAACCTTGGCCGGGTCATACCAAAGACTGTAAAAATGGGACCTGATGCGTCTCTGCTTGACACTCAGCACTAAGGAGATAGATTGGGGGTTAGGCCCTGCGATAAACTAGCGTGGGGGGTTTCCTGTGGGGTAACCAGACAAATACTTTCAGTTTCTATCTGTCTGCAATACTAGCTTTTGAGATGTCGCAGATAAACATTTGTCTCTTTCTACAGTAAATAGTGTTCCTCTTTCTAGATGTTCTGTTGCAGCTTTCAAAGTTTTTGGGTGCAAATACCTGACTGACTTCAAAATACCTTTGTGACATTCTGCTTTTATATTGACCTAACAAATTAGTTTCTATTGCTTTGAAAACAAAACTTCCTGCCAGAAATCAATCTTGGCACATAGATCGGCCAGCAGCAGTTTCGAGAAATCCACTCTGCAAACATGCCAGACATTCCTGCACGCGGTCTCATTGACTCACCCGTTTACATGCCATCCGCTTCCTAGTAACGGTATCCTGGGCCAAGTGGACTTTCCCAAATGAGCCCTTTGGAACATGGCCACCGGAGCCTGGAGTCTTGTAGGTCCACATCCATGGAAACAGAAGTACATCCAAATCGATGCGATAACGTCCCTTCTTCAGCACCATGTGTTTCTGCACAGAAGTAGTGAAATATGGTGTGAAAGGTGTTGCTGAACCATTAAAGGCTTTAAATAACCCTACAGATGGACTGATTGACTAACAGACGAAGGGACAGACAGTTTCAACCACACTTATACACACAATGCCACTTCTAAGATTTCATTGTCCTATGCATATGACAAATAAACTTTGATACACTGTATATACAAAAGTATGTGGACACCCCTTCACGTTAGTGGATTTGGCTATTTCAGCTACACCCATTGCTGACAGGTGTATAAAATCTAGCACACAGCCACACAATCTCAGAAGACAAACATTGGCAGTAGAAGGGCCTTACTGAAGAGCTCAGAGACTTTCAACGTTGCACCAGCATAGGATGCCCCCTTTCCAATAAGCCAGTTCATCAAATCTCTCCCCTGCAAGAGCTGCCCCGCTCAACTGTGAGTGCTGTTGTTGTGAAGTGGAAACATCTAGGAGCAACAACTGCTCAGCCACCCACACAAGCTCACAGAACGGGACTAGGCCACACAAGCTCACAGAACGGGACTAGGCCACACAAGCTCACAGAACGGGACTAGGCCACACAAGCTCACAGAACGGGACTAGGCCACACAAGCTCACAGAACGGGCCTGCCGAATGCTGAAAAATAGTCTGTCCTTGGTTACGACACTCACTTCCGAGTTCCAAACTGCCTATGGAAGCAACGTCAGCACAAGAACTGCTTGCCAGTAGCTTCATGCAATGGGCTTCCATGCCATAGCAACCACCATGTGCAATGCCAAGTGTTGTCTGAAGTGGTGTAAAGTTTGCCGCCATTGGACTCTGGAGCGGTGGAAATGATGAATCCCGCTTCACCAGCTGGCAGTTCGACGGAAGAATATGGGTTTGGCGGATGCCAGGAGAACGATATCTGCCCGAATGTATAATTCCAACTGTAAAGTTTGGTGGAGGAGGAATAATGGTCTGGGGTTGTTTTTCATTGTTTGGGCTAGGCCCCTTAGTTCCAGTGAAGGATAATCTTAATGCCACAGAGTACAATTACGTTCTCTAGACGATTCTGTGCTTCCAACTTTGTGGCAACAGTTTGGGGATGGCCTTTTCCTGTTTCAACATGACAATGCCCCCGTGCACAAAGCGAATGTCAATACAGAAATGGTTTGCCGAGATCGGTGTGGAAGAACTTGACTGGCCTGCACAGAGCCCTGACCTCAACCCCATTGAACACCTTTGGGATGAATTGGAACGCCAACTGCAAGCCAGACCTAATCGCCCAACACCAGCGCCCAACCACATTAATGCTCTTGCGGCTGAAAGGAAGCCAGCAATGTTCCAACATTTTGGATTGAAATGTCCACATACTGTACACCACATGACCAAAAGTATCGAATGAGACCTTTGTGGGGACAGATACAAAAAAAAACACTAGTGTCCTGAAGTCTCACCTTGTTCAGTAACACCCCCATCTCCTCGGTCTGGTGCTGCAGTGATTCTGGTGGCATGTTAGAGATCAGGTTGACGAAGGAGAGCAAGTCCGACACCGTCCCGTACCGGACCATACCACCACCGTTCCCCTGCTGTGTGCCCTGGGTCCCTCCCGTCACCCCTGTCACTTCGTCCCTCGAATCATCCACAGTCTCCTCGTTCTCCTGAGAGAGACCTTCTTCACACAATGCCCCAGCCTCTTCCTCCTCGGTGTGATAGAGATTCTCAACAGCGCCAATGATATCCTCTATGTTCATGTGAGCCAACAGGAGTTCTATTCCAGCATTGGCATATTTGTAATCCATTTTGATATTCTAGCTTCTGCTGATTTCTGAAATGGAACGGTGATGATTCATTAGGCAACTGAAATTCCAATATGGGCTAGAAAATAATGACATATAATTTATAGATTGCAAATTGACCGCGAGAAGCCCAACCAGATATAATATCTGACTAAAACATTTCAAACCTTGTATACAATCACATACCTCTCTATTATGCGTTGGAATACTTTTGAACAGATTTCTTAAATTAAAACCACTTGTAGATTATTTGCTCGTGTTTTTTAGAGAACTTGGGTGGCTAATAAAATCACTCGCGGACCTACCCTGCTGTAGGTTATCGCTAAGTGAAGAAGAATGTACTCGAGTGTAGACTACTTCAACCAATTGCCCTCCCAACACTGCAACACTGAACACTCAACATAATTAAAGTCACTAACAAATAGCAAATATAAACGGACCATTATTTGTTTGAAATAGCGTAATAACGATGTGCTTACCTGATTCTTTGTAATAAATAACGTAGGGTAGGATCCCCTCCGAATGCGCTACTCCATTATTGCGTCCGACTGCTGTCAACTCTAACGCGCACTAAAAGAGCCTACGGACTGTAATTCCCACTCACGAGCTAGGAAGTATAAGAGGAAGTCCTTATCAGTCTCTGTGTTTAGGTGGTAATGTGTAAATAAAAACATACGCCGAAAGTGGTGTCTTGTAACCTTAGTGTATTCCTCTGTAGTTTCGTTTTTCTTTTCATAGTCTTGGATTTCCCCCTAATATTTGATTTCTGTAGGCAAACGGATTCATCAGATTCCATGGGATAGTTCGGTATTTTCACTACTCACGATACAAATATATTCACTACTCACGATACAAATATTTTGCAATGTGCCCTGTTGTATATGAGAGAACTGACTATATAGTGACAGCATGATTTAAAAAAAGTGTCATCAGACTATTTGCAGGTTACCTAACTGAGGGCCCATACCATACACTCGATGGTCTTGCAAATATAGGAAAAACGCAAAACTCATGTTTGACGCTGATTGAGCTTTGATTTTTGGCACGTTTCGGATGCCATAGAACATACAGCACACGCATGCGCTTTCACGGCAGTCTCAGTGCAGCAATGGCGTCTTCCATTGTGGTGTGCAGGTTGCATTTGAGGGGCAGCCTCTCTAAATGCTTTAAAAAAGTAGATTCATGTTTTCAAAGAAAGTTCGGAACTAGTACTGCTTCTACGAAGACCGATGCACCCAATAAGAAATATAAAATCGGTAGGTTTCTCATCCACCGACCACACACACAACAGTGTTGTAACCACATGACTTGTAACGTTAGATTGGTTACGTTGCTACCTAGCCAAATGTGACCGACCGGATCAAATAGGTCTTATGTAGCAACATTTGCATTTTCTTTGTTTACATTGGATAAAGTAGAGACTCAGAGTTACAGAATGGTATATCATCATTTTTGAGGAACAATGGTTAAGTAATTCTGCTTTGAAAGTTGATAAACTTCTCACTTTTGAGAACGGCCTTTGAATGTTTTGGTAGCTACTGGAGAGCTCTTCTTTGTCTACACCCATTCAGCATCGTTCACACCCTCTTAAGCTTTTTCCCCACCCATCTCCTTTCGATATCGGATCGTTCAGAGCCACGCTCAGGCCGATGATTTGTTTACCACTGATTTCAAAACTAGATCCTCCAGAAAGTGGAGATCAACACTTATGCAGCTCCACTACACAATACATTTTTAAAAAGACACGTTCACCAGGATTACCAACACAGACTGGCCAGCTCAAATAGACAGAAGCAATCTATATGGCAGACCAATCTGAACTCCTCTCTTCACATGTCCAGCCCACTCATTATCTCAGCTAATCATGGCTAGTGGGAAGGTTGCTGGCTTTTTCTGTGGCTTAACCAACAAGGCTCGTAATTTAACAATTGTATTCGTATTTACAGATGGCATACACATTTGTTATTAAGGCACATGAAAGTTCCCATTTTCCCATTACTGGCAAAAAAAATACTTTTTAAATTATCAAAATGCATGTTTCCATTCAAATGTCTTTCCTGTGAAGTAGTGACAAGCAACATACGCCTGGTTTCCTGAAACGAATCACATGTCTATTAATTATAGTGAGCTGCCAGTTCTCCAAAGAGTATCAATGGATAACTGCTTATCTCCAGCACAAACTCCCTTCCACTTGTCAGGTCATGTAGCTAGAACCATTGTCTCTTGCATGAAATCGACTAGCCCAATAAGCCTAACGTTAAACCAAGGACCTTCGCTACATGTTCTGTTTCGAGGCGAATTGGTTCTGGCAGCCAAATAAGCTATCTGAACGCGAATGGACTCTCAATTGCGGTACAGTTCTAGAAAAATAAAGCCCTCTACTTTCATATCACAATATACACTTACTGTACAACACAGGAGGTTGGTGGCACCTTAATTGGGGAGGACGTGCTCCTGGTAATGGCTGGAGCGGAATGACATCAAATGCAGTGCATTCGGAGAGTATTCGGACCCCTTGACTTTTATTACATTTTGTTACGTTACAGCCTTATTCTGAAATGGATTAAATAGTGTTTTCCATCATCAATCTACACACAATACCCCATAATGATAAAGCAAAAACTGTTTTTGGGGGGAAAATTTATAAAAAATAAACATCACATTTACATAATTATTCCGACCCTTTACTCAGTATTTTGTTGAAGCACCTTTGGCAGCGATTACAGCCTCATATTCTTGGGTATGATGCTACAAGCTTGGCACACCTGTATTTGGGGAGTTTCTACCATTCCTCTCTGCATTATTGCACAGCTATTTTCAGGTCTCCAGCTATGTTCCATCGGGTTCAAGTCCGGGCTCTGGCTGGGCCCCTCATGGACATTCAGAGACTTGTCCAAACCACTCCTGCATTGTTTTGGTTGTGTGCTTAGGGTCGTTGTCCTGTTGGAAGGTGAATCTCGCCCCAGTCTGATGTCCTGAGCAGATTTTAATAAATGATCTCTGTACTTTGCTCCTTTCATCTTTCCCTCAATGCTGACGAGTCTCCCTGCCGCTGAAAAATATCACCACAGCATGATGCTGCCACCACCATGCTTCACCTTAGGGATAGCGCCAGGTTTCCTCCAGAAATGATGCTTGGCATTCAGTCCAAAGAGTTGAATCTTGGTTTCATCAAACCAGAGAATCTTCTTCCTGATGGTCTGAGAGTCCTTTTGGTGGCTTTTGGCAAACTCCAAGTAGGCTGTCATGTGCCTTTTACTGAGGAGTGGCTTCTGTCTGGCCACTACCATAAAGGCCTGATTGGTGGAGTGCTGCAGAGATGATTGTTCTTCTGGAAGGTGTCCCATCTCCACAGAGGAACTCTGGATATGTGTCAGAGTGACCACTCCCTGACCAAGGCCATTCCCTGCCAGGCAGCCAGCTCTAGGAAGAGTTTTGGTTGTTCCAAACATCTTCCATTTAAGAATGACGGAGGCCACTGTGTTCTTGGGGACCTTCAATGCTGCATAAATATTTTGGTACCCTTCCTCAGATCTGTGCCTCGACACAATCCTGTCTCGGAGCTCTACGGCTTGGTTTTTGCTCTGACATGCACTGTCAACAGTGGGACCTTATATAGACCGGTGTGTGCCTTTCCAAATAATGTCCTATCAATAGAATTTACCACAGGTGGACTCCAATCAAGTTGTAGAAACATCTCAAGGATGATCAATGGAAACAGGATGTACCTGAGCTCAATTTTGAGGATGTGAATACTGACAGTACCAGCCAAAAATGTGGACACACCTACTCATTCAAGTGTTTTTGTTTATTTGTACTATTTTCTACTTTGTAGAATAATAGTGAAGACAATGAAATAACACACATGGAATCATGTAGTAACCAAAAATCAAAATATATTTTATATTTGAGATTCTTCAAAGTAGCCACCCTTTGCCTTGACAGCTTTGCACCCTGTTGGCATTCTCTCAACCAGCTTCACCTGGAATGATTTTCCAACAGTCTTGAAGGAGTTCTCAAATATGCTGAGCACTTGTTGGCTGCTTTTCCTTCACTCTGCGGACCAACTCATCCCAAACCATCTCAATTGGGTTGAAGTCGGTGATTGTCGAGGCCAGGTCATCTGATTCAACACTCATCACTCTTCTCGGTTATATAGCCCCTACACAGGCTGGAGGCGTGTTTGTTAATTTTCCTGTTGAAAAACAAATAATTGTCCCACAAAGCGCAAACCAAATGGGATGGCGTATCGCTGCAGAATGCTGTGGTAGCCATGGTGGTTAAGTGTGCCTTGAATTCTAAATCAATTACAGACAGTGTCACCAGTAAAGCACCCCCACACCATCAAACCTCCTCCATGCTTCACGGTGGGAACCACACATGCAGCATGCAGATATCATTACTTTCACCTACTCTGCATCTCACTAAGACCTGGTTTTCAGAACCAATAATCTGGCTGTCCTCATGAAAACCAGTTTCATCATAGCGCTTGATGGTTTTTGCAACGGCACTTTCAAAGTTCTTAATTTTCCGGATTGACTGACCTTCATGTCTTAAAGTAATGATTGACAGTCATTTCTCTTTGCTTATTTGAACTGTTTTTGCCATAATATGGACTTGGTCTTTTACCAAATAGGGCTGTCTTCTTTATACCACCCCTACCTTGTCACAACACAACTGATTGGCTCAAACTTATTAAGAAGGAAAGAAATTCCACACATTAACTTTTAATAAGGCACACCTGTTAATTGAAATGCATTCCAGGTGACTACCTCATGAATCTGGTTAAGAGAATGCCAAGAGTGTGCAAAGCTGTCATCAGGGCAAAGTGTGGCTACTTTGAAGAATCTCATATAAAATATATTTTGAGTTGTTTAAAACTGTTTTTGATTGCTACATGATTCCATATGTGTTATTTAATAGTTTTGATGTATTCACTATTATTCTACAATGTAGAAAATAGTCCAAATAAAGAAAAATCCTTGAATGAGTAGGTGTGTCATCTTTTGACTGGTACTGTATGTAAATATGCTATTTCAGTTTTTTTTAATACATTTGCAAAAATGTCTAAAAGCCTATTTTTGCTTTGTCATTATGGGGAATTGTTTGTAGATTGATGAGGAACAAAATGAATTGAGTCCATTTCAGATTAAGGCCATTCCATTTACTCCGTTCCAGCTATTATTATGAGCCGTCCTCCCCTCCGCAGCCTCCTCTGCTGTACAATGTTTTAACCTATTTTAACAGTTGCAGCCGACAGGATTTTTTTAGTGACAAAATGTTTGTGCCGCACCTGGCTTCGTTTAGGTCAGGGATGGGTAACTTTGATGAGGTAGGGGCCACAAAAAAATCTCCACCCAGTGAACTTGCCCTGAACTTAGTCACTGTTACTCAACCTGGCACCTTAGAGGCTTCGGCCCTATGTAAATTGACATGGAACACTGGTCACTTTAATAATGTTTTGTTTTACTAATTTCACATACTGTATTCTAGTCAAGGCCATCCTATTCAACTATTGCTGTACATATACTAATCTATCCAACAGATATACTACGTATTCAATCCACAAGGTCTATACATCCCATATCATATATATTCATATTCCGGACCCCGACATTGCTCGCCCTAATTTTTCTATATTTCTTAATTCCATTATTTAACTTTTAGATTTGTGTGTATTGTTAGATATTACTGCACTGTTGGAGCTAGGAACACAAGCATTTTGCTACACCTGCAATAACATGTGCTAAATATGTGTGTGTGCAGCCAATAAAATTTGATAAGGAAATCAGTCAATTGAAATAAATTAATTAGGCCCTAATCTATGGATTTATTTTGACATGACTGGGAATACAGATAGCTTTTAAACTTGTCTTTAAAGGTAGGGGCGTGGATCAGAGACCCTTTCAGTATCTGGTGTGACCATCATCTGCCTTTTACAGCGTGACACGTCTTCTTCGTATAGAGTTGATCAGGATGTTGATTGTGGCCTATGGAATGTTGTCCCCCCTCTTCAATGTCTGTGCGATGTTGCTGGATATTGGTGGGAACTGAAACAATGCTGTTGTACACGCTGATCCAGAGCATCCCAAACATGCTAAATGAGTGACATGTCTGGTGAGTATGCAGGCCATGGAAGAACTGGGACATGTTCAGCTTCCAGGAATTGTGTACGGATCTTTGCGACATGGGGCCGTGCATTATCATGTTGAAATATGAGGTTATGGCAGCGGATGAATGGCACGACAATGGGCCTCAGCATCTCATCACGCTTCTATGTGCATTCAAATTGCCATCGATAAAATGCAATTGTGTTTGTTGTCCGTAGCTTATATCTAGCCCGTATCAATACACCGCCACCACCATGGAGCACTCTGTTCTAGAGGGCGACCGATTCATCAGAATGGCCGATTTAATTAGGGCCGATTTCAAGTTTTCATAACAATCGGAAATCGGTATTTTTGGGTGCCTATTTTTATTTATTTTTTTATATACCTTTATTTAACTAGGCAAGTCAGTTAAGAACACATTCTTATTTTCAATGACTGCCTAGGAACGGTGGGTTAACTGCCTTGTTCAGGGGCAGAACGACAGATTTTCACCTTGTCAGCTCGGGGGACCCAATATTGCAACCTTACAGTTAACTAGTCCAGCGCAATAACGACCTGCCTCTCTCTCATTGCACTCCACAAGGAGACTGACTGCCTGTTACGCGAATGCAGTAAGCCACGGTAAGTTGCTAGCTAGCATTAAACTTATCTTATAAAAAACAATCAATCATAATCACTAGTTAACTACACATGGTTGATGATATTACTAGATATTATCTAGCGTGTCCTGCATTGCATATAATCTGACTGAGCATACAAGTATCTAAGTATCTGACTGAGCGGTAGTAGGCAGAAGCAGGCACGTAAACATTCATTCAAACCGCACTTTTGTGCGTTTTGCCAGCAGCTCTTCGTTGTGCGTCAAGGATTGCGCTGTTTATGACTTCAAGCCTATCAACTCCCGAGATGAGGCTGGTGTAACCGAAGTGAAATGGCTAGCTAGATAGCGCTCGCTCTGAGCCTTCTAGTAGTTGTTTCCCTTGCTCTGCATGGGGAACGCTGCTTCGATGGTGGCTGTTGTTGTTGTGTTGCTGGTTCGAGCCCAGGCAGGAGCGAGGAGAGGGACGGAAGCTATACTGTTACACTGGCAATACTAAAGTGCCTATAAGAACATCCAATAGTCAAAGGTTAATGAAATACAAATGGTATAGAGGGAAATACTCCTATAATTCCTATAATAACTACAACCTAAAACTTCTTACCTGGGAATATTGAAGACTCATGTTAAAAGGAACCACCAGCTTTCATGTGTTCTCATGTTCTGAGCAAGGAACAGAAACGTTAGCTTTCTTACATGGCACATATTGCACTTTTACTTTCTTCTCCAACACTTTGTTTTTGCATTATTTAAACCAAATTGAACATATTTCATTATTTACTTGAGGCTAAATTGATTTTATTGATGTATTATATTAAGTTAAAATAAGTGTTAATTCAGTATTGTTGTAATTGTCATTATTACAAATAAATATATAAAAATAATCGGCAGAATAATCGGTATCAGCTTTATTGGTCCTCCAATAATCGGTATCGGTGTTGAAAAATCTTTATCAGTCGACCTCTACTCTGTTCACAACGTTATCATCAGCAAACCGCTCGCCCACATGTTGTCATACACACTATCTGCCTGGTACAATTGAAACCGGGATTCATCTGTGAAGAGCACACTTCTCCAGCATGCCAGTGGCCAGGTCAATACCCTGGTGAGGACGACTAGCATCCCTGAGACGGTTTCTGACAATTTGTGCAGAAATTCTTTGGTTGTGCAAACCTACAGTTTCATCAACTGTCCAGGTGGCTGGTCTCAGACGGTGCCGGATGTGAAGAAGTTGGATATGGAGGTCCTGGGCTGGCATGGTTACACGTGGTCTGTGGTTTTGAGGCCGGTTGGACGTATATTCAATTCTCTGGCAACAGTTCTGGTGGACATTCCTGCAGTCAGCATGCCAATTGCCTGCTCCCTCAACTTGAGACATCTGTGTCATTGTGTTGTGTGATAACTGCACATTTTAGAGTGGCCTTTTATTGTCCCCATCACAATGTGCACATGTGTAATGGTGCTGTTTAATCACCTTATTGATATACCACACCTGTCAGGTGGATGGATTATCTTGGCAAAGGAGAAATGCTCACTAACAGGGATGTAAACAAATTTGTGCACAAAATTTGAGAGAAATACGCTTTTTTGTGCGCGTGAAACATTTCTGGGATCTTTTATTTCGGCTCAAGAAACATGAGGACCAACAATTTGCATGATGCGTTTTGTATTTTTGTTCAGTGTAATTAGCGCAGGTACTCCTCTTTCGAATGGCTGTTTTCCGTTTAACAAGCGCTGTAACATGGACATATGGCAGTGTGGGAACCTTAACCCTATAAAGGTAGTGTAGTAATCTAACTTTTTTTTTTTTTTTGAAAATTATTTATTGCTGATATGAAAGATGCATTCCTTATGTTTCCCAAACCGTGCATTTTAACATTCAGAACGAGCGTCAGGGTTCTTCAATAAAACTCCCCCGGCCAGAACATACTGAAGGTAGTTGGCGTCCTATGAATGTTATAAATATACTTGCCATGATGTGACTCTTTGTTTTTGCCTTGTCTTTAGAATTTAATGATGGCTAGATTTCCACATGGGTTACGATTTTCAGACCAAAATAAATGATATCATCTTGCTAAAGTATGTCTGTCTGTTTTCTTGGTTTTAGACTCAAAGGATGGAAACAAATCTTTTTACACAGTCCAAGAGGAGAAGATGGAGCATGCAGAGAGATCGGTCCTTATCAGCTGCCCGGCCAAAACCAACGAGAAAAAGTTCCTCAGCTATTTATCCAGACATGGAGATATCAACAAATGTTTCTTTTATGAAAGCTACGTAAGTATTTCAGTTGTGCTAAGATGTGAGTCTACAAATAAACACTCAGAAATAAGTAAATAAAATAAAAACATGCTGAAAAGGTTGTGACTGTGCTGTCACTGTGCTCATGTTTGGCCTTCCAGGGTACATATGCTGTGGTGGAGTTTTCCAACAAGGAGAGCCTCACATCACTCCACGAAGGGACGGCCATCCCCAGTATCAACCATGAAGCTACAGTGCCTTTCAAGTCCAGACTGCTTTCGCTCAGAAACGCTGGTCCTGTGGACATGTCCAATGGCCAGTCCGCCCCTCCGTGCCAACCACAGACCACCATACACATTAACGACCTCATACAGAGACTTTCCAAAGAAGCCAGTGTAGGTCGACATGACCTGGTTTCAAATACTGGCTAAACGACTGAAGTTGTCTGTCTGAATAAAGATTAGCATAGATGCATAAGAGTACCAGTCAAAAGTTTCTACGTTGTAGAATAAAAGTGAAGACATCAAAAACTATGAAATAACACATATGGAATCATATAGTAACCAAAACAGTGGTGCTACAAACAAATCAACATATATTTCAAAGTAGCCAGTCTTTTGCCTTGATGACAATGTAGAAAATAGTCCCCAAAAATTAAGAAAAACTCCTGAATGAGTAGGCGTCCACATTTTTGACTGGTACTGTATGTCTCAGGGACAACGTATAGGTATTGTTAGCTTTTGTGCTAATTGTTTCCAAGATATTCAACTATATTATTGTTGGTTAACAAGGATCTCCAGATAACATTTGCTTTAGGCGTAATATTGAACGCACAAATAATAACACTGTTTTGGTGTTCTCTCTTTCTTTATCTCAGATAGACCAACAAATCTCCTCCCTTACAGAGACATACCAGCTGACGGAGGAGAACGTCTGCCTGCGCTTCCTGGTCTGCTCTCTTCTAAAGGACATAGCTGCTGCATATTTCCCAGAATGCACCATTCGGCCCTTTGGCTCCTCCGTCAACGGCTTCGGGAAGCTGGGCTGTGACCTAGACATGTTTCTGGACCTGGACGGCATCAGTGGAAGGAATCTGAAAGGGGTGAGGATGAGGACTATGTAGAAACCACATCGGTCACGTTCAGTAGGGCACACCGTAGCAAAACGTCCATCAACGGGGGGGAAAAAACGTTATTTTTTTATCTTTATTGGGCAAGTTTAGGTAGGAATCTACGAGAAAAACACATCGGGTCTGTTTCCCAAAAGCTTCGTAACTCTGAAATTAGATCATATAAGCAATGGAGGAAAGATTATGCTAGTGCTACACACCTTCTGGGAATCTCTCCAAGTGATTATCCCTTACCTTTTTTTGTCATGGTTCTCAGATGCCAATTTTGACCTCGGTTTGTTTTCATCTCATAAAACAGCTGTAGAGAGATTTGTCTCATGTTTTCTGCCTCATACCTTCTCCGTCCTTCTGTAGCTCAGTTGGTAGAGCATGGCGCTTGTAACGCCAGGGTAGTGGGTTCGATTCCCGAGACCACCCATACGTAGAATGTATGCACACATGACTGTAAGTCGCTTTGGATAAAAGCGTCTGCTAAATGGCATATATTATATATATTATAGATTGCTTTTGTTTACATCTATCGTTACAATAGCTCATGTAAGATAGGACATCAAGAACCCTGTTAATAACCAGACCCTTACTGTTGTTGAGCTGTATAATTTTTTTTCAAAGAGACGGGGGGGTTGGGGGGACTTCCTGTAGCTATTTTTTTTTTCATTGACATTATAGTGTGGGGGAAAAGCCCCATAAGAGGACAACTAAGGCCTTTATCAGTGCTTCTCTCTCGTGCGCTCCCACACACACACACTGGGTAAACATTCTGCTAAGAATGATCTTAGGGAAGTGAGAGATTTGCACAATGCTACAAATCACCATTTCCTCACCTGTAGTCAAAGTTGTTCAGTAGAAACAGAAGACTCTTGTGCGTAAAGAGAGTTTGCAGAACTTGTCAAAGCTCTGTCTTCTATGTGAATGTTGAGTCAATCTGACTTACAAATATTGACTTGGTTTTATTAGATTGAAATGATGCACTTTTCTCTATGTATGGTAGGGTTTAAAAGTGGGAACCAGGTTACCGAGATTTTCCGCCCAAACCCATTCTCATTTCCCGAGATAAATAATGTTGAGAAACCGGTATTTTTTTGTCCAAGTCTGGCTTATCTAAGGCCTTCTCGGCTCTACCATCTGCATGATCAATCATCAACGCTCAGTGTGATTTACTTAAGTCTATTTACTTAAGTCGCCATAAATGGAAAGGGCCGGGTGCGACAGCTTCTCGTTGCATCAGATCAGCACAGAAAAAAAGAATCCATTGAATATGTCACAACTGGTGAGATGATATGCAGAGAGAGAAGGTCAATTTAGCCGAGATGCAAAAATGTTAAATATGCACGTGCGACGTAGCCTATCAACTCTGGCTTCATTCAAACATTAGACCAGTCATCACAACGCTAGCAGCCTACCATATTTACTCAACATAAAGTCCCCAAGTAGCAGATGACATCCTGCAACTAGTGAGGTCTGGCCTCCTGACAACCTGCCCGCTCGACCCCATCCCCTCCTTTCTTCTCCAGACCATCTCTGGAGACCTTCTCCCATTCCTCCCTTCTCTCATCAACTCATCCCTGACCACTGGCTGTGTCCCCTCTGACTTCAAAAAGGTCCGAGTTTCTCATCTCTTCAATAAACCAACACTAGACCTGTATCCCTTTTCTTTCCAAAACCCTTGAGCGTGCTGTCTATGATCAACTTTCTCAACCATCAGATCCTCCTCTCTACTCTCTCAGGGCTGGGTGTCTCAGGCTCTGCAAACTTGGATTGCATCTTATCTGGCAGGCCGCTCCTACCAGGTGATGTGGAGAGAATCTGTGTCTGCACCACGTACTCTCACTACTGGTGTCCCCCAGGGCTCAGTTCTAGTCCCTCACCTCTTCTCTCTATACACCAAGTCACTCGTCATATCCTCACATGGTCTCTCCTATCAATGCTATGCGGATGACACTCAACTACTTTTCTCCTTCTCCCCCTTCTGACACCCAGGTGGCGACACGCATCTCTCCGTGCCCGGCAAATAGCTCAACTTGGATGTCGGCCCACCACCTCAAGCTCAACCTCGACAAGATGGAACTGCTCTTACTCCCGGGGAAGGCCTGCCCGCGCCAAGACCTCTCCATCACGATTGAAAACTCCACAGTATCACCCTCCCAGAGTGCATAGAACCTTGGCGTGACCCTGGACAACACCCTGTTGTTTTCTGTAAACATCAAAGCAGTGACTCGCTCCTGCAGGTTCATCTCATGAGTACAACCCTACTCACACAGGAAGCAACCTAATCCAGGCAATTGTCCCCTCCCGTCTGGACTACTGCAACTCGCTGTTGGCTGGGCTCCCTGCTTTTGCCATCCAACCCCTACAACTTATCCAGATTGCAGCAGCACGCCTGGTTTTCAACCTTCCCAAGTTCTCTCATGTCACTCTGCTTCTCTGCACACTCCACTGGCAAGACCATGGTGCTTACTTACGGAACCCTACCTTCAGGCTCAGCTCAGTCCAAGCTGTTCCTTGTCCTGGCACTCCATTGGTGGAACCAGCTTCCTCCTGAAGCGAGGACAGCAGAGTCCCTGCCCATCTATCGAAAACGTCTGAAACCCTACTTCTTCAGACAGTATCTTAAATAATCCTCCTCCTCACCTCAACCCCCCCCCCCCTCCAAAAATAAATAAAATAAAATGCATCCCTGACTTTACCCCCCCAACTCTGACTACTGACAGCTACATTATCGAGGGAAAAATGTGCTTTCTATGCGGGTGTCCCACCTAGCTATCTTAAGATGAATGCAATAACTGTAAGTCGCTCTGGATAAGAGCTTCTGCTTAATGACTAAATTGTAAAACGTCCCTTAGGCTTCTTGCATGGCTTCTATAAATGTAATTGCTTACTATACGTGCAGGCTACACATGACCTCTGGACGCAGTTAAGGTAGACGATTCCCTGTGACAGTCACCGCAACAAGCGGGATATCATGGAGGCAAAACAGCCTTCCCAAACTCCCCCGATAGCCAGGTGCAAGGGGAGAGAGACGGGTCAACAAGCGGTCTGACATTTTTCCGTCAAAGGTAGGCTAAAGCGACTGTAATGTTTACTAGACCTATGGTGATTTTTTTTTACCTGCTCGGCCAACTTTTTTTCCCCAAGGTTATATCAACGAAATAGCGTGGTGACTTTGAGAGAACTTTGATTAAATGGCAACAAATACAACAAGAAAATGTTAGATTCATGTATATATATTTCTCCATTAACAGTGGTATAATCCTGTCAGATTTTTCTCCCGCTGGCATTATATGCGTTTCAATAGAACGGGAATACCGGGATGCCTTGTATGTTTTTCAATTTTCTCGGGAAGGAAAATTGATAGATTCTCTGGGAAAATATTAAACCCTTGTGTGGGCAGGCACACACAATTGTTAGTGTCTGTCGTCCATACATATTTTATTTTCAGCCTCGGGCCTGTCATCTTCACTCACAATACTCACTGTAACCCTATGCATTTTAACACTATGTTTCAGTAATGAAAAATGTTATGTTCCATCTGCCCAGCCAAAAGCAGGGCTCTCCTTGGAGTACCAGACAAAGAGGTCTGCGTCTGAGCGGGCGGGTACCCAGAGTATCCTGTCTGTGATCGGGGAGTGTGTAGACCAGTTTGGGCCTGGCTGTGTCGGGGTGCAGAAGATCCTCCAGGCTCGCTGTCCCCTAGTCCGATTCGCCCACCAACCGTCAGGGTTCCAGTGTGACCTCACGGCTAACAATAGGTAACACACATGCACACACGGTCACAGATCAAACATATTTTTTTGCTTTAATCAGTCTCAAACAGAAGTTCGTTTACATCCATCATGGTTAATCATCAGTGTGATTAAATTAGAACAGCTTTTAAGATGCTTAACCAGTGCCTTTTAAACTATTGTGAACCATGAAAGCACATTTCTGCCTGCCTAGGTGTGATTTTGAATTGTTAATCTTTAAAGTTCCCTTTCACAGAACTATTAGTCACCCTTTTAAATGGCATTTAACTCTCATGCTTCATCGAAACTCTCTACCGTGTTAGTTCCTCGTTGCCCTTAATCTACTGGCGTTGCACAAACGAGACAGAAACTTAAGTTATGTAGAAACGGCTCGGAATGCTGGTTCCAAGCTGGCTAGTCCAAAACTGGTTGGGCACCAGAGAGGGGGGAGGAAAAGAGGGAACATAAAAAAGAGGTGGCTTGTGTTTGTGCCCTGAAACTAGTCAGGCACCAATGAGGGAGGGGGCACCAATGAGAGGGAGAAGGCACCAATGAGAGGGAGGGGGAGAGAGAGGGAGAGGGCACCAATGAGGGAGGGAGAGAGAGAGAGGGCACCAATGAGGGGGGGGCACCAATGAGGGAGGGGGAGAGAGCGAGACAGGGCACCAATGAGGGAGGGGAGAAAGACAGGGCACCAATGAGGGAGGGGAGAAAGACAGGGCACCAATGAGGGAGGGGAGAGAGACAGGGCACCAATGAGGGAGGGGAGAGAGACAGGGCACCAATGAGGGAGGGGAGAGAGACAGGGCACCAATGAGGGAGGGGAGAGAGACAGGGCACCAATGAGGGAGGGGAGAGAGACAGGGCACCAATGAGGGAGGGGAGAGAGACAGGGCACCAATGAGGGATGAGGGAGAGAGACAGGGCACCAATGAGGGAGGGGAGAGAGACAGGGCACCAATGAGGGAGGGGAGAGAGACAGGGCACCAATGAGGGAGGGGAGAGAGAACGAGAGATGGCACCAGTGAGGGAGGGGAGTGGGGAGAGAGACAGAGAGGGCACCAATGAGGGAGGGGAGTGGGGAGAGAGACAGAGAGGGCACCAATGAGGGAGGGAGGGAGAGAGACAGAGAGGGCACCAATGAGGGAGAGAGGGAGGGAGGGAGACAGAGAGGACACCAAGGAGGGAGGGAGGGAGAGAGAGAGGGCACCAAGGAGGGAGGGAGAGAAAGAGGGGACCCATGAGGGAGGGAGGGAGGGAGAGAGAGAGGGCACCCATGAGGGAGGGAGGGGGGAGAAAGACAGAGAGGGCACCAATGAGGGAGGGAGGGAGAAAGACAGAGAGGGCACCAAGGAGGGAGGGAGAGAGAGAGAGGGCACCAATGAGGGAG